>NC_135774.1:16979021-17052448 GCF_028453695.1 Augochlora pura | reverse complement strand
ATTTGATTATCAAGAATTAAATTTTTCTTTTAATTCTTTCTAACTTTATTTATTTCTTCTAAATTAAAATAAGCAATTTTATATATCATATATCATTATATATCATTTATATCAATTTATATAAATTGATATAAATGAGACAACATGTTGAATACGTTTTTTGAATCTCTTTTGCAAGTGAAACATTTTCCATAATCCACGTGCGATGTAAAATGGGCGAAGTAACATTTCGCCCCGGCCCCGTTGTCAATATTCATCAGCGAAATAATTTTGCATGCTCGGGAATAATGCTTCCTAAATGGCTAAACTGTATTTTCGTGGGAAAGGGAACGTGATCGAAAATTTCCCGTCAGCAGAGTGTATAGCTCCTATCCACCGGATAAACGATCGTCGGATAAAATGATATTCTAATAAACGATGCTGATACAATCGCGGTTTCAGCGAACAAGATTGGAAACGTTTTCCCAGCCGGAGTGCGATCCCCGCTGACTTCCTTCGTGATTTCTCGGTATCTACGATCTCTTTTCTCTCTTCTTCCCGGACCGCACCCTCATTGTTTTTCCGATCCCGACAGGGGCGAAATTTATTCGGAGCGTGGGTGGTTACGGAGCAGTTCACCGCGTCCCGCGAGAACGTATTAGTGTGACCAGACCCTTTTGTCGTCCCGATACCGAACCACCTAAATATGAACGAAAAAGCCCGCGCCACCTGTCCAACCACCTTTGCATTCAAGCCTCTCACAGCCTCGCCTCCAACTTTTATTCTCCTCCTTTTCACGCTGAATTTTCTAGCCCGGCCTCTCCAGCTATTTCACAAGTTTGATTCAATACATTATCTGGAGCGCCTCTTGCGAGCTATTCTTTATCTTCTTCGTGAGATGTGTGTCGTCGGGATTTGATGCGATTGCTTGCATATCTAGCGCGAAACGTACACCATGCATACTATTGCCCTTGGCAAGAATTATTCGACCGGAGAAACCGAACTCAATTTTATTTATCACTCGAGCTACCGCGTCTCTTATTCCACGGTTACGGAAATCGGAACGAAACTTCTACGAGAAAATTCAACCGTGCCATCGTTTACGATAAGCGTGCTACATTTCAATCTGGGAACTCCCGTTGTTTTTTTTATAGAGAATTAAAAAGAAGACAGTGCTTGGTAAATATAACGTCGAACGAGATTTCTTCAACCAAAGTAAGCATTTTCCGAGTCGATTACAAGAAACGAGTATTAAATGAAAATGTCATTCTCAGTGATTTTACCAATTTGCAAATGACAGATGATTTCCTGGATTAATTACAAGAAGCAAGAACCATATAAAACTTACTTCTTCAATAATTTTAGGGATTTGTATATAATAGATGATCTCCTGCGTCGATTGCAGTAACCACGAGCCATTTTCCAGATTATTTACAAGAATTGGGAGCCAAATAGAAAAGTGGTCCAAACATTTTTAAAAGTCGAAAATAAAAAATGATTTCTTGTAATAATTATAAGCAATAAGACTCAAGTAGAAATGTCTTTCAGTGATACTTTTAAAAAATTTGAAGGCATAGTTTCTAATTTCATCTATTTCCCTTTATCATAAATGCATAGAATCTACAATCTGAACAACAGATTTGATTAATTCTGTCCATTTCTTTAACAATACCTATGGCAAAGGATTCGCAACGGAACGACATTAAGAATTTACGCATTCCGCTCTGGGATATATAAAGTAATATTTCATTTTTCTGCTACACGCGGTGTCAAGAGATTTACCTATTGTACATTCGATGCTACTTGTTCCTTGCTCACCTTCACGAGATTCTCCTCTTTTCAATCTCCTCTAGTTGTTCGATATTCACCTTTTTTATTGCCTGGAGATAAGTGAACCGCCAAAGAAAAAAAGAGTTATATTTCCCTCGAACTACACCGGGGGATACTTTGACATGATATGAATTTCAAATTTTCCAAGTTGTATATTCCACATTCCTATTTTATATTCATTTTCAGATTCCGGTTTCTTGTTGCACTTTAAGGTAAGGATTAAAATACCGCGATTTCACGTGTGCCTGTGAAAATTCAATATGCAGCTTGAAAAGTCGGAGTTGAGTAATTGACAAGAGATATTTTAATGAAACGTTGCCGGTACAAAATTTTCGAGAGGCGTTGAACTGTTCCTCATCGTTATATTATTTTGGGGAGAAAGAAATCCATTATTTTTATGTGAACTTCAAGACTTTATTTAACACGTTTCCGATTGTCCGGTTTAGGTCAAATATGCACCGTTTTGTTCTATAATTTGTTGCCATTTTAAAGGTACCTCCAAAATGCCTCTCTCGTAAAAGTCCTGGCTTCTATTAGCGAGAAACTCTTGTAAGCGACTTTCACAATCTTCTCTCGATCCCAATTTCTTATCACTCAGGAAGTTTTGCAATGCAAGATAAACATGGCAATCGCTTGGTCCCAGGTTTGGACTATATGGTGGATACATCGAAATGTCCCAGCCAAGCTCTTGAATTTTCTGACGAGTCACTATAGACGTGTGCGGCCTGACGTTGTCTCGATGGTACACAACACCTCTCCTGTTGGCCAATTCTGGCCGTTTCTGGTCAATCGCTAGCTTCAAACGGTCCAGTTGTTGACAGTAGAGATCCGAATTTAGTGTCCGTCCATATGGAAGCAACTCATAATAAATGATTCCTTCTCAGTCCCACCAAATGCACAGCAGAACCTTCTTGGCTGGTTAGTGTTGGTTTGGCCACCGTCTGACCTGCTTCACCAGGCTTTGACCATGAACGTTTTCGCACAATGTTGTCTCATGTGAACCATTTCTTATCCCTAGTCACCATGCGTTCAAGGAATGGGTTGATCTCATTCCGTTTGGCCAAGACATCACAGATGGAAATTCGAGACATCATGGCTTTTTGTGTTAATTGATGTGGCACCCAAACGTCGAGCTTCTTTTTAAATCCAGCTTTGTGCAAATGGTTTAAAACCGTTTCATGGTCGATCTTTAGCTCCCGGGCGATACTACGATTGCTAACATGTCGGTCAACTTCGATTATTTCTGTGATTTTATCAACATTTTCTACGACAGGCCTACCTGTACGAGGCGTAGCTTTAACATAAAAAATACTTGAACGGAATCGGCGAAACCAAAATTGCGTGTAATTGGCTGTTACAGTATCGGGACTATAAACACCATTCACAATTTCAGCCGCTTGGCTTGCATTTTCACCTTTATCCAAGAAAAATTGTAAAATGTACCGAATTTTCTCTACGTTGACTTCCATTTTTAACACCCCGTAGCTCGCAACTGAATGGACGAAACAAAAAAACAGAAAAAGAATTTTTGTAGTGCGAAATGTCACCTTTCCAACGAGCATAAATCTGAAATTGTTTGATCGATACTTTAACAGACATCGATCACTACAGCCGTTTACCGAATAAATAATGGATTTCTTTTTCCCCAACCTAATATTGCAGATTTTAAAACAATACTTAAAACGGTATATGCATTAAAACAATTCAGTAAATTGTAACCTTTTATGTCGTAAAAACCTTCGCGAAGCATATTTTTATTAATCGAGTGTTCGTCATTATCCCTTCGTTATTTGCTCAAAATGTTTCTTCGCTTAACCAATACGATTAACGCATTCGAAAAGTGATTTGATCGCAAGGAATTTTAATTTTCACATTCGTGGTGGCATGTTAAATGTCGATTCGATGGTTAGAGCTGGGCACAGGTTCAAATTGAAATGAAATTCGAGAGAGAAAAATATCTCACCGGTTGACCCAATGAAAGTTCGCGGCGTTTAATTTATGTCGAACGGATTATTGCGCGAAGTGGACATTTTTGTTCCAGATCTCTAGAAATCGTGACGCGATCGATAAATTTCGTCTATCCCAGAGGTCTCTCTTGGTGTAGAGTAAACGTTAGCTTGAACGTTTCATAAAGTATGAGATTATATCTATTGGTTCGCTTCCAGCATACGAGCAATTTACGAACTCGAACTCCAATCTCGGCTGAAAATATCTATGCCCGTCGCAAAGCGACATTTATAAAACTCTTTTCAATCCTATATTTCTGCCTGTACGCCCAATATGTTTCCGCAAAATTCATGCCCCGCGAATACGTTCTTCGCAGGTGGATGGACGAATACAGGACAATGAAGGATTCGCACACATTGTATTTGCAACATTTCGCGAACCGGCGGCTACCAACAGAAAAGTTCAAATTTTTCCAGCGTGAAATTTTTGCATACACGCGGAGTGTATGTAGTCTGCAAAATTAAATTCTTGCAGGCGATCATTGTAGTAGCCAGGTATGTAGTTCTCTTAATATCGAAGCCCTGCTGCAATTTGTACTATCCCAAGATCGTATTATCTACAAAAATGGAAAAGTTTGTACGACAAATTGTCGAAGTTGCAAGGTAGACGAGCTAAGGGAAAGAAGATATGCCTGACAATTGCAATCTCAGAAAATGAGTTCCATTCTACGATAAAACCTTTCTTATGCGAAGGGTTGCAAGCCGGAGCTTGTGTCAGCATAGTTTCGACGATTTTTCAAATATTCGCAATTTGCGTGTTCGCTTGCCGAGTTCATTTTTGCGCCCCGCGGAGATTGTGGAATTTTGTAATATCATTTGTAATATTGCAACGGGGTTTCGTGGTATTTTTATTTATCGGAACGTCGGAATAGTGGCGCAGTATTAAAATATCTTTATGATTCGTTAAAAGTCCTCCGTATTCGATTCTTGTTCAAATGTGTTTATAAATCGCATGTGATTGAAATTTATTTTACACACGTGCGAAACTGCAAATCAACAATTCCGAGTCATCGGTATTAAAATGGCATGAAACGAGTAATATATCGTCGGTAAATATTAAATCGAGATAGAATTAATTTCGAGATATTATTAATTTAGTTTCAATTTATACAACTCGATATAATATTGATACTGCCAATGTACTATTCGTTTGGACCACATTAATCTAATTGATTAATTGATTAAACGAATATTTTCACGTATTGTCCATCGTCTGTGCAGTTCGCATATTTTGGACGTTGACATTAAATCAATATGATTGAGTAATTATCTTATAAATCGATTTTAGACAACATTTGTGTCTAAAATATTCTTGTAAACAACAGATTACGGAGAACGTGATACGAACGTTTGCCAGTGATCGTATTTAATTATAGTTTAATGTATAGTATTCATTTTTCTTCTCGTCATGACGCATTTTTGTTCGTTAGAGGGTGCGAACGTCTAAATATATTCGATAGATTTGTCTGACGTGCTCATTGGGTTTCAATTTGGACGCATAGTCGACGATAATTTCACCGTTTAACATATAAATTGAAACTAAGCTATGGCACGTGGATAGCAATATCATGTAAAACGCATTCGATTGTCATGCATTATCTCCGTTGATTGTATTATCTAATATATTTCCCTCCTAAAATCCAATATTGTATTCCAATACAGCAGCACATTGAAGTTACAATTGATTTGGCATTGATTATCGAGGCATCTTGTTTGAATCAATTTCATGAATTAATACGTGACATTCTATTATGAAAATTCTACGTATTTTTCATTCGCATTCGCAATTTTCCATTTGATCACAATCGTGCACTACCGAAATCTTATTATACTATAATTATACAAATGTAATTTTTTTTTACAAAACAAAATATTTTACTTGCTGCAATTTGTTCAATTTATTATTCAAGCGCGCAATAATAGACGCACATTTGGCAATCAAGAAGCTCGAACAACTCAACGCAAAATACAAATTGTTTGCCCTAATTGCAAAATATAGAAATTGCAACTTATTTCGTTCCTTAACCAGTTAAGTGTGTTTGACGACTATATCCGTCATGGAGATGTGGCAGAATTTGGTGTCATGACGATTATATCCGTCATGCGTAAAATTTTGTTACAATTTGATATTTAAATTGTAATTCTGGTGAAAATTAAAATATATTCGTAAATTTTAATCTGTTTAAAGGTCAAGACGAAATGAAACAAACAAATGAAAATTATAAATAATTTGAGTTGGATTCATAACTTCCTTCGTCATTGCTTGATTATCGCGACACACACTGGTGGGCGCTTCGCAAAGAGATCGCCACAGTTAGCTGGTTAATAGTTTTAATGATTTGAGAAGAATGCAGCAATATTTTTAAATTCTTTAAATGTTTTACTGTCACGAAATTCACCTAATCATTTCTGTCATAAATGTATGCAGTTGTCATTATTCTTGTTCTAAGTCGTGGGAAGTTGTGGGTTATTAATAATAAACTATCATTGCTATTGTTAACCAAAGTTGCGTTATTTGTTGTTTCCTATTACCACGGAGTCACGTGGGATTTACCTTGAAAATAATTCCTACAGTATCGTAATCGAATACGGAAATGCGCGACGAAAGATGGATTTGTCGGGCCGGATATATCCAATGTTATGTATTTGCAAGTATCTTAATATGTACTAAACGGGATGTGCAACAGATGCGGCGTGCGCTAACACGATTAACCTCGCGGTAATGGAGTACGTGGGGACCGGTTTCTCCTGATAGAGCGAGGTTTGATTGTGTTATCAAGACATTGTCAATACTTCCAGAAACAACCAAACTGCGCGACAGACAATACTTCAAAGAGAAGACGTTACTTAGAATCGCGACCGGAGCGTAGACAGAATGTCGATGATGCAGTCGCATGAGCTACTGCTACACATTCCATCACACAGAATAATTAAATTCGTCGAATCGGAATCGAAATTGGAAGCGAAACGCGCGGGTTGTTACATATCATACTCCCAGAATATTGATTATATTTATTACTTTGTGCATATTGCAATTACAATGGAAATGGGAAGGAGAAACTGGAAGCAACGGGAATATTTTTTAAAAATTTATAAACATCTAGAAAGAAATTTCTCATCTGTCTAATTATTAGCTTTCGAATCTTGTCGATAATGTCAAGAAATTTAACGAGCCCCGGAAAATATTTGAGATTATATAATCTAAAAAATGTGAAAAATTATTGTTGCGCAATTTGTATGACACTTTTCAGTGTAAAATGATAGTTATTATTTGTAAGTGTTTACAATCTGTAAACTAGATAAAGTGAAATTAGAGTAACAATTGTGAAACGTGAATCGGAGTAATTATATAAATATTTTACTATTAAAACCATATTCGCAGAATTAATGTAACAATGATATTTAGAGCAAGAGACTAACGAACGCAAAATGAAACATCGTGTTTTGCGTAAGAAAAAGCAAGCGCGATCAATGAATACACACACGTTCCCTTTTCTTGCATTATTTCTTCCTTTTGTATCTTAACGTCTTCCATATTGTTTTGACGACGACAAAGTATTTTTTAACCGTATCGCATTATCGATGGAACATCGAAGAAATCTTAGGTCTCGAAGAGTGCCTTTAATGTGTTTTAAAAGCATTGGAAGGTCTTTACTGTCTTTCCAAGACGTAAGATGCGCAAACTGCATTACGGCGATCCGCGGGATACTCGACATTAATTATAGAACTTGTTCCTTTCGAAGACGATGTCAACCTTCGTCGAAAAATTAGATTGCGTTTACGTGACTGTTTTATCTTGAGTTTGCTTGCATACATAATTTAACGTAAGCACATAAACTAACTTCGCCGAGTAAAAATCATACAGCCAAGTTAATCTAGTTTCAGACCAACAGGTAACAGGGACAAATTTACCAAGCTAATTTTCTTATAAGGTACAGAAATTAACTTTGAATTTCTGGGTTTGCTTATTTTTCGAAATCAAATAGCCATTTCCACCAAATTGTCATTAATTTAAGAAGAGTTTCAATATTAAGTCAATCTCTGCCGTTGGAGTACTATCTTTTTGCTATTATAAAAGTGTATTCAATAATTTATCTTCCTCTTATGAACTCATATAATATTTCAAAAGCAAAACTTTTTATAACATACGTTGATTATGTTGATATTTTAAATTTACTCACTTTCTATATTAAAAAAGTCATCCGCACCTGTTGAGTAGACTTCTAAAGTTAGATCGACACTTTTTCTACAATTATAAATATGTATTCAATTATCTATCTTTGTCTTAAGAATATCTTGATTTTCTAAATTAACTTACATCCTATAACCGATTAAATATTCATAAGAAACTGTCATTAGTTGAAATAGAATTTTAGAAATGGAAGTAGAATGATCATTCTTCTATTATTATAAATGTGTATACAATATTATCCCTTCTTTTATGTATTGTTACAATATTCCGAAGATGAAACTTTTTAGAAAATACAAACGTTAACTTTTTAAACAAGAATTTCAACATTAAGTTGCAATTGATATACCAGTGTTATAAATGAGACTAACGATTTTATATATTTATGACAAAAAGAAGGAAATCAGAAAAATTGAATAATCTCTGTGCACCATTTTGAATTTATTGAAACTAGTCTAACTTATATATTTACGACGGAAAGAAGGAAATGAGAAAAATTGAATACTCTCGTTGCACTATTTTGAATTTATTGGAACTAGTCTAATTATAATTAGACTTCGTATTCAATAATTTATTTTTCTTTTATCATCTACTGCGATATTTCAAAGGCGATCCGATTACCGATATCGTCTGCTAATATCAAACGATCCATTGTCTCGCGCATTCATCTCGCAAGAATGGGAATCTCTATTATGTGCAGAGATCGATTTTGCTGACGGAAAATTGCAAGATTCATAAAAGCCTCTTTTATGGCATACGTACGACGGGTCACTATATTATTCTAGAGTCTGTTTTCCGATGAAGAGCCGCGGAAAGCGGAGGACTACCGAATGTCCGGGTTAAGAACTGTATTTCATGCGATGCGACTGTTCACAAAGCATTGTCCCGGTCAATACATTGCGGTTTCCATGATGAAGCTGTTAGGAAATTGCGGTACGGACAGAAATTTGCCTGTGCGATATTAAGAGTGACTCCGTACGGGAAAGTGGTTAAAGTTTCCGTCATTAAACGGTCTCGGTAATCTTACTGTCTACACACCGCGTACACCTTATTAAGAACTTATTAATCTATGTTATTGGAAAAGTTTGCGCGCCTGCTTCTACAGGGTATATTTCTAAATATTTCAATATGACTTCTGTCTATTAACGAAACGTGCCACTCCGTCGAAAATAGAGTTAAGCAACAACTTGTTTACCCTTCCTTACCTCTACAAAAACCTGGAAAATTCTCTGTCTTTATTTGCTCAATGTACTAATTTTAATTTATAGATTCTTATAGCATATGGAAATGAATGTCGAATGAATCGTGTTACGTGCCACTCCGTCGAAAATAGGGTTAAGCAACAACTTGCTTATCCCAACAAAAACCTGCAAAATTCTATGTCTTTAATTGCTCAATGTACTAATTTCAATTTACAGATACTAATAGCAGATAGAAATGAATGTTGAATGAATTGTGTTAATTCTAAGATTTACTGCTTGACGATGCTACACACTTGCATAATAATTGTCAATTAAATTACACGATCTGTTGATTTTTAATTAGACGTAAACAACGCTAACCTATAAATATAAAGATAATTGGCACTGAATTATGCAAGCTAAAGAAGCTGATTAATTTCTAAAATATTCCGGAGTGAAGTAATCAGGCTAAGTACTGAAGAGAGCATGTTCTAATCGATAGACGTAGGTCAAGAATTTCGAATAATTTGGAAATCCATATCGCATATTAGGCTAAGTTACTAATGACGATAATATTGATATCTTGCATATTGCAAAATGCATAAGCAATATATGCAGACAGGTTATACAAAGTGTTCGGCAACAGGTGGGATAAATATTACGGGATTATTCGATATGATTCAGCTGAAACTCAATACATTGTTCTCACTAACATTAAAACAAACAATTCTTATCGATACAGTAATGGAAATATAAAATATTTAGCTTCGCGTCGTCTGTGATTCTAAGACAATGTAAACACAGTTGATCTCAGACTAGAGACACTACTTGCATTTTTACTATCGTAAATGGAGTAGCATGTTAATAAAAATATTATATAATATGTATTTTTTAAAAAATATGTGTTCCTATTTGTTTATTCCAAGGTGACCTTGATTTAGCTAAGAAAACAAACGGTTGTCAAAAATCTTTTATTAACGCCTACTGTACACTCTATACAGTTCAACTGTTGTTTCTCAAATGGCTGTAAACGAATAAAAAATCGTGCGCTGCGTTGGAGATATAATAACATCGTGTATATCGTATACATGAATTTAATAATTCGCTATAAAAACAGTTTTACGACTGGAAAAGTTAAAAAAGAGTCATCCCGGCTGATTCGTTACTTTTATTACAGTATACAAAAATCCGGAACTATAACAATCCCACTGCGTGCGTGGGTTTAGTCAAGAATAGAGACAATGGCGTTCCGCGTGAAAAACAGACGCTTGCATCGAACTTGTAACCGGAGGTTCGTGTAACAGGTTTTTGAAAAACCCACGCTTGAAAAATGGTTAGTGGGCGTTGAATCTCTGCTAAAATCCTAAAGTAATCGAATCCGTACGTGTACTATTTTCATGGGATTAATAAATACCGTAGAAAGGTTGACATTTTAAAATTGTATTAATATAGCGTAAACGTAGTCGCATTCGAATGGTGAACACTTTATTTATCGATAATAGTTAAACACGTGACAATCACGATTTCACAATTTAGGTGAAGAAGAAGAATCATACTAATTTATTGCATGACACCCTGTATTGGTTGGCCTTCTTCCTTGGCAGCCACGAGTATAATCAATATGTAAACTCCTTCGAAATTTCAGCATACCTTGGAGATACACCTGCAATGTGGCGTCAAATATTGGTGTTGCCTTTGAGGCACGCCCAAAGTCCCGGAGGTTAATCAACAATTTGAATGAAATTAGCCCCACGAACCCTCGGAAATACGGGTGAACAATTATTCGTTACGGTCTCGCGCCTTCTATTTCGTAAATGAACACAGCTTTCTGACTGTTTCACAGCTGCTCATTATGAAATGAAATGTCTCTGTGTCCCGCGAACGAAATAAAAGGCGTTCGGTCTACATTTACGGCGACAATTTTGTTCAACGAAGCTAACTCTTTTCGAGGATGCTCCCGCAGGTCTTGAACTTTCACACCGCGTTCTAGTTGATTTCCGCGGACTATGTTTCGGTGATCTTACAATGTTCCGAGTTCGGTGCACAACCATCGGTTGCGGGATAAGTTCAATATTGAAGTTCTTAGTCATTAGTCACATACACTTGGATCGGTCCATGATCCTGTCTAGCATCGAATGATTAATGGCTTTTACGATCGTTCGAGGTGGACACGTAGTTTAGTATAATTCATGCGTGAGTGGGGCGTTCTGCGGCTTGAGATTGGAAAAGGGTGGTGCGCTAAGTTACACAGAGTGAATAAAATATTACTTTTATTGACACCTATTTAAATATTACTTTCAGTGTTACGTTTTGTTAGAAATAGGTTAATTTTTAGTGCAATCAGCTCCATCTAGTTATTTTTGGGTAACACTGGCCGATGCCGTTGTATAATTAGAATGCGCGTACGTTGATGAGTTGTAGCGAGTCTTTTGTTCCCTAAATGCGATTCTTTCTTCTTCTTGAGCCAGCAGTCGTACGCCTAACACGTGGTTTCATCTTGTCCGTAATATTAGTATTTCTATTGTGTGTTATATTTGTAGTTACGTTAAGTTCAGATATTCATTCTTTTTAATTACTTCTTAATTTCGCGTATTCCACAATAAAATCCTGACACGTTTTATAAAGATCTTGATCATTCTTATGATACCTTTGTTTAGAAAGCGTCGCTTCAGTTGCATTTATAATATTGTAGATTATATTGTGTCAAGGGTGTACATAGTTTCATAACGATGATAAGACTCTATTTATTTAGATCAATCTAAAGAAACTTATTGAATCATTTCCTGTGAAAGCGCCTTTAGAATTTCAGCATTTTTAAAACAAGAACTATAAACATAGTATCCTGTAAACAATAATTTATCACTTTATGCACTCATTATGGGTAATACCATTGGAAACAGTAAAATAAAAGTAAATTGCAATAAATAAGGGAAGAATTATGGAATCTTTCTCGAAAATGAAATTCTGTTGAATTTATGAATATCATATTATAGAGGTAAATTAATATTCGGGTTCATAAAGGACTCATTAAAGAAGTATGCGGTGCAAAAGCTTCACCCCTCTTGTACTTTCTCTGACATTTTATTATACCATTTAGCGATAATATAATTGCTAAACAAAATGTATATAAATAATTTGATTAAATGATTCATATGGGATCTCGTCATGAAAATAATATTCAAGTCTTCCACTCCACAAAGTCAATTCCGATGAATAAATAAATAGTTTGTATTTTATGTAGAAGTTCCGGGTACATTTTTTACAAAATGCACGTTATATACAGTGGGTCAAAAAAGTATTGGCACAATCAGTTTTCTTTGATCATTTTTAAACTATAAAGTAATCTATTGACATTAACCATGTTTATTAGCATCTTTTGACGCACATAAATAGTATGTTTACTGAGAAGTCTCTGTTATTTGTTAAAAGGAAATAAAGTCAAGAAAACGAAAAATCCAGAGTTAAAAAAGTATTGGCACACGTACGATTTTGCTAGAACAGCAAGAACTCGCTTTCATACGCGACAATTTGACAATTTCTCTTACCTCATTTAATATAATCAGTACGTGTTTACACTTTGAACAAGAATCATGTCTACGAAGAAGAGCGAGTTATCAATGAGCGTGCGAAATGAAATTATTTCATTACACAAAAGTGGTAAAAGTTACCGAAAAATCGGCAATTCATTTTAAGTTTCTCGACAGTGAGAAATGTAGTAAAAAAATTTAAGGAAACTGGCAGCGTCGAGAACAAATTGCGATTAGGTCGTTCGAAAGTACTTAACACTAGAAAACGAAGAGGTATCATGAAAGAAGCAATAAAAAATCCTTCTGTAAGTGCCAAATAAGTTTAGCTGTTGTCATTGCAACATATTTGAGAAAAGAAGTGAATGTCCAAAGGGTTCGAAATATTTGGCATTCTGCGGAAATTTATGGTAGAGCAGCCAAAAAAAAACCGTTCATAATGAGAAGAATAGGGAGAAACGGCTCGGGTTTGCAAAAATATATGCAAGTAAGACAATGGAATTTTGTAAGACGGCTATTTTCTCAGATAAGAGCAAGTTTAATCTTTTCGACTCCGATGGAAAAACATTTGTATGGAGGAAGCCGAACACCGAATTAAATCAAAAAAATATTATTTCAATAGTGAAACACGGTGGTGGTCATGTCATGGTATGGGGCTGTATGTCATATCATGGAGTAGGAAATTTGTCTTTTATTAACGATCAATGAATGCAAGCGTCTATATCGACCTGTTGCGAAATAATTTGCTAACGAGTGCAACAAAAATGGGCATAAACGAATCATTTCGATTCCAACAAGACAACGACCCGAAGCACACGGCAAGAAAAACAAGGAAATGGTTATTGTACAATGTACCATAACAACTCCCTACACCGCCTCAATCGCCGGATATGAACTCGATAAAAAATCTTTGGCATATTTTAGATTTAAAAGAACGAAAAAGGGAAATGAAAAATAAAAATGATCTCAAACCGACGCTTTTAGTAGGGTGTTCTAACATTTTATCCAAAATTATGCAAAAACTTATCGAATCGATACCTAATCGATTACAGGCCGTAATTAATGCTAAAGGCATGCGTAACACTTGCTCTTATAACGAAATCGTACGTGTGCCAATACTTTCTTGACTCTGGATTTTTCGTATTCTTGACTTTATTTCCTTATAACGAATAACTGAAACTTCTCAGTAAACATACTATCTATGTGCGTAAAAAGACACTAATATACATAGTTAATGTTAATAATAGACTACTTTATAATTTAAAGATATTCAAAGAAAACTGGTTGTGACAATACTTTTTGGACCCACTGTAGTAGAAATCTGTGATCGATATGACGTGCTTGCGACTCCGTTTTCCAAGATACGTATCGTCGCCGTGAAAACGCCTTTATATATAATCTTGTTATGACTGTACCCACTGCTCGTTTATACTACTATTTCAACTCGTGTTTGTGTAGCACCACTACACGCCAGTGGTGAAACAGCTTCTGAACTCTGTGGTTTTCACGGCTGGTAACAAGCCTCCGCGGGATTCGACTCAATGGTTCGTCTCGCGAGTGAAGTTGACTGTTCGCAACTTCTCTGTCGCAATCGGACTTTATTTTTACCGGGTTTCCGCTACATTGTTGCTACACGAAGATTATCGTCCCGCGCGCGTTTTCGACTACCAAAAATTCGGCGCGCCGCACAGTGGTCCCGATTGGCGCAAGGTGTGCCGTGACCCTATAACTCGTCATTCGTAAGAGGTATAAACGCGATTAATTAAGAAAAAATACATTAATTTTATTACTGTTATTATTATTATTATTATTATTATTATTATTATTATTATTATTATTATTATTATTATTATTATTGTTATTAATATTCTAATTATAATTACAACTATTAGTATCATATTTCTTATTATTTAATTATTAAATCTAACGCTTCTGAATCTAATTCCTTATTCTTTTTAGTACACGATTTGGTTCGAATGGTGGACATGTACGGATCTGATGTCAAAAGGAGACGATATAGTATACCTCAATTTGTTTCTATCCTAGAATTTCTTCGGGTGTTTCGTGTTCTAATTTGTTTAAAATCTTTATGTCGTACTTCAAGAGTTTCCTCAGAAAGTTGTCCTATTGGTACTAATGCATATTGAATAATGTCAGCTCCGTGATTTAATAATTTATGTACGGAAGGTGGCATGTAATACCACCCATAAGTTTGTACATAATATTTTGCTGTATTTTGTGTATATTCTTCAAATTTGTATATATCTATTTTATGAATTGATGATTACCTGCAACAAAGTACGGATTCCCTAAATTAATAATAATAAAATAATTAATAATAAATAGTATTAATAATAATTTTATCAATAATTAATTAGTCTTATCGAAATCGTAACATAGTAAGTGTTATAATCTAAACAGTTCCTTCGAATAAGGCGGATGTTTAGCTCTTCTCTTCACGCAGTTTGGAGATAGGCGCGCTGACGCGTCCAAGGTTAGGAACTTTAAACAAGTATAATTTGAAAAGGTGGACGAAGGTGGAATAGTTTTTTTTTAGCCGTTTAGAGGAAGCTGTCCTGAATATATTCCAATTTGTCACAGGGTGGGACTCGATGGGACTTGAAAGATATTCTCTACCGAATATAAAAAATTTGAAGAATTTGTAACAGTTTATTTGACAATATTTTCCGAGCACATTTTTTGTGCAAATTATTATTACAGGTATGAATTTTAATCGCAAAAGGATCCCCTTTAATGAAAAAAAAGTTTGAAATCAAAATATTAAATGGTTACGTCACAACATCGAAAAGAAGACATGCAGTTATTTTTGACGAAAACCACTATTCTTAGGAAGTCCGACTTTAAACCATTATTTCTATTACAAAATTGTATTAAATCATGCAAACATTTTTATTTTCAGGTTGGTAGACATTTAAGAAGTAGTATATATTCAATTTAGATCGATATGCGAAAGTTCATTTTTTGGTCAAATGGCACACCTTGCGTCAATCCGGACCACTGTGCGCCGTAACGGCGCGAAAGTGATCGTTCGACCGCGCGCAGCCGATTTCGATTACGCGAATAATTCCAGCGTTTATCTTTCCGCGGACAAAGATACGGGTATCCCTGGTGCATAATGTGTCCATGTATCAACAGTTCGGGACGTTTACCAAGAGTCTATATTTTTAAAGACGACTACTTTATGGTGGGTTTAGTGGCGACGCGACGTTCCGTAGCAAACTGGAAGGGGGGCGTTGTTGAAAGTTCAATGAGATGCAGGATAAAAGTAAAGTTCTGTGTCTGCGAACCGGAGATGTTTTATCTTTTCAAAATATTACGGTATTGAAAACAATGTGATGGCAAACACGAGATGTTCGGTTTTTCTTTGATGCTTGACGTTGCACGCGTTTTGCGTATATTTCAATTATTATTGATAATTGTTATAATTGAATTCCGTTATGCGCAATATTACGGAGGATATCAAGGTTACGCAAAAGGATTGGAACGTAAATTGGGATGCATTAATATTGTAATTTTAATTACATTCGAATGGAACATGATACGTTTAAAACCTCCATTAAAATTTCAGAGATCAGAAAATGAGACTAATTAAAAATAATCGAATTAGTTAATATTCAGTTCACTCTATATTTCGTGTGGGAACTTTCCAAGCACTCGCAATTCATTCTACGTTTTAAAATGTCAAATGTGATTATAGTAAGAGAGAACTACCATGAACGGGACACTTTTGTTTAGGGCAAGATAACAAAAAAATTTAATGACCTGTGTTAGCTTGAAATATTCGAAAGTTCTTCTGCTATAGGATGCGTAGTGTCAATGAGTTGCAAAGTTCGAAAACGGATTTAATATGTATTAAATTTTATGTATAAACATTAGCTGCGTCCCATTCATAAATTTAGTAACAACATTGAAACTTTAACTTGTTTAATTTTTATGATGAAAAAAGACTATTCGATAGTACATGTCAACGTTTTTGAAGAAATACCTGATCGAATGAAATGAATAAAAACTCAGTCGAAAGTAACAATATTCCATACAACGTTACGAGAAAAAAGGAGATATACTACCTTTGAGCTTGCAAACAATTAATTTTTTCCATAATTATGTATTAATTAATAGCGGCTTCAAATTACATGCGATTAAAATTACATAAACGTAATATAGTTACAAAACAAATATAATTTTATTATAAAATGACGCGTAAGTATTGAGATAATGGTAATGTCCCATTCAATATGCGTCCCATTCATGGCAGTTCTCCCCTACAACCATTTCATCAGCGACGACTTCTTGCAATTTTCAAATAAAACCGCGTGGGCCGATTGACCTTCTGCCACACGTGCAATAAATCACATTTACCGTGTAAGATTTAAGCAAAAAGATCCCAGGGAAAAAGGTTCGATGGAATGAACTAGAAAGATTTCCTTCCGCGAACAAAACGATTCATCGGTCCGATAGGAGCAAAAAGTGAAGAATGGACAGGCCGAAGGAGTTAAAGTCGATCGATCTTAAACTCCCACCCACACACAGGAACACAGGAGTTCGGCAAAGTGTGTAGTCTTTTTATGACTACTTTTCGACAGCGCGTCGCTTCACGGTTTCCGGAAAATTGTTAGATCCGCCGAAGCTAACACATTCCGTACACTTTTACGAGTACACTCCGGTAAACGCAGACTTTTTACGTCCGCGAAAATCAATAATATTTTTATTTCGCTTATTTACTTTATCCGCGTTGCAAGGAATTTTCTGCTTGACCAGAAGAGTTCGTTTCTTTCAACGATTTTTCTAACATCTCCGCTTTCGACACTGCACTTCGCTATGGCTTTAATAACGAAAATATAAGATCTTCGTGGTAAAATTAAAATTACATCGATCTAGTAAAATCAGAAATTTCATTAGTATACTGTATGCCTTTGTGCCTTTATGAGATAGGCGATAATGTGAAACACAAAATTATGAAAACTTCAGAAAAATTTAAATATACAGATGTTATTTATAAATGAATAATGTTATTAACACTTTCACAACCGCATGTTTGCGCAGTGAAACGTCGCCAGGGGACGGCAATATTTTTGAAGAAACACTTTGCCGTCCGCACTATTTGTAAACATTTCTTCGCTTGAAAAAAACTTTACGTAAAATGAAATAATTCAACATTATTATACAAAAATATTTATTCCTTTATGTGATAATTATTAAAACGTACAAATATAAAACAAAATTCATAACAACATTATAAATGTGAGTGTCACCTGCAAACAACGTCTGGCCTGCCGATGACACCACGTTGGTGTCACCGGTTGTGAAAGTGTTGAGAGTAACAATATTTGAGATAATGTTATTAAGATATAAGATAATTTTCTGCTTATAGTGTTTAGTAATAAATAGATGTTAATACAAATACATACTTTCTTGTATATTAAATATATATAATTATAATACATGAATATGTTAATTAGTATAAAAATCTACGTTATACCTCACAAGTTACACCTATTTATAAATACAGTATAAGTTATAATGTCTTTTATTATAACATGTATAAAACGTAATAATTTCTGTTACAACTTATGCTTTATTTATATGTTAGTATCAATTGTAAGATATAACGTCGATCTTTAAACGAATTAACACATTTGTATCTTGTCACTAGGCTGTAAATGGCTACAACATATTACCTATTACAACTTCTAAATATTAATTCCCCGAATATTCTTTCACCTCTTTATTTGAAATTAGGTTAAACAAGTTCATATAAAACTGTAGCACAAGTTCGAAGCTTAAGCTTATGTCTTTTCAATATATTGGCAAAATTAGAGTACAAGAGTACTGTAAATTTCCGCGTGACGGTGATCAGTGTTGTAAAACTGATCCAACACATAACACTTCGCAAACACCGTCGTTAATACGATGCAACATCAAAGGAGTAACCGAATCTATCGACGAAGCGCATTGATGAAATTAACAGACTATCGCGCTATAAAGGTGGTTTATACCGACAATTAAAAGCTAACAGAAACCGGAGCGAGCAGTCTGAGCTTCTACGTAGACACACCGCTTTGCGCGTGTAATGACGCGGTGGTCGCGTAGTTCAATTACCAACGGCGTACTTCGGAAGAAAGAAATTCTGGGGTCATTGCGCGATCGATTAATGATTTAATGGCATTGACGGCCTACGATTAGTCTATCCAACCCCTGATCAAAGCAACGCGATCCACGTCACTTGCGATACAGTTTTACACCATACGAGAAACGTCTATGCATTAGCATGTTCCTATTAAAACGGCCGTCCCGCGACGCAACATTGCCGGCCCTCATTCCATCGTTCACTGCGATTCCGATGCTATTTCCATGCGAGTTTAATGCGACTGTACGTGGGCACAATCGTCCATTGTTTACTATAACACACATCACCGTGCGATGATTATGAGATTGCAGGATCCGTTATAGCTAACGAATACTAAATGTTATAGTCTCGTAAAGGAAACAGCAATTGTTCATATTTTGTGCTCTTTCGTCGCAGCACGTACACGTTTTCACCTAATAGTCTATATTGCAAGATAAAAAGTCTAAAAAGTATTTTTAGTATAAACTGTTTTTAGTATAAAACTGAGTATATTGATCTGGAAGAAACGTTAGAAGAATCTTAACCCTCTATGGGCCCGTGTAATTTACAGGTCACATTTAATTTATCGATATTTTACAAAATAATTATAGCTTTTTTCATGAGATGGCGAATAAATCTTAACTCTACGACGTTGTCAACACAACCAATGCTAGTATTCATGACCATTGCTAGGCTCATCAACCTGAAATAACGAAATAAATGCTGTGCAAACTCTCAGCAGTAAAACTACGCGAAAATATTTGTTTCAATTGATATTATTTGTGCTTTTTTCAGTGATTATCAAACTAAAAATAATGGACATAACAACTCTGGGTTAGTATATCAATAACAACCTATTTGTTTGCATTTCAATTTTCAATTTGTTACTGTTTTTGATGATACAGTTTTGTAACTTTGAGGTTACAGTGGCTTATTGTGGCTGATTTTGGCACATTTAGGATAAAGCTTGTGCATTGCAAAGATGAATACAAAATCCAATAGAAATAATAGAGGAATTAGAATTAGACGCATTAGCGGTTATAGATCCGATGATTCTTTATTAGATTCTGAGTCCGATGAAGATGTGGAGAAGTATTTCCCCGACGAAATTTCGTTGATAGGAACGACAAATTATAGTACTCAATCCTCGTCAGATGAGGAAGATACAGAACCACAAAAAATTGTTTGGCAACCACTATCACAGATGAATAATAATTGTTGCTATCGCCCTTGGAAAGGAGATTGCCCTAATGACCCCAAAGCAGTTTTATGGAATTCCACGTATGAGTTATTATACACAGACGTGCAAACTTTATAGACCGGTGTGACTTGAAAGTCACATAGTGAATATATCGCAGTAGAATTGTTTAGACACAAAAATTTGTTTTCATTTGCATATATAGGTTTATAATTTCTGATTTTTCGTTGCCACAATTTTTTTGCAGTTAAAACAATAATTCGGCCCATGGAGGATTAAATTGTGATGTATTATAGCCAATAAATTAGCATTATCAACAGATAAAATCATTTTCGACTTTAAGTAACTAATTTTAAAATATTAATTTTTATTTTCTACTTGTCTTTCGTGTCTTTCATGCAGAGAATATTCTTTTTATATAAATCTGGTGATATTTAATCGTTAATTGCAACCTTTCTACAACGATGACTAGAATATCCGCCATCCATTAGAACAGTACAGGATTCAATCGTAAAAGTTTGGAAAAATGTAAAATAATATTGTATCGGGCGACGAATAAAATTGTAAATCTTAATTTAGGTATCGAGAGTTTTGGCGATGAAAATAGCAACATGGACGCGAGACTAGAAACAGTTTGTCAGGAATAAATCGTGCGCGTTTAGTTATTCCGGTGGACCAATTAAAAACTCTGGTTCGCGAGCATTGATCGGAAGTACGGACAGGATACACTTTGATAGCAGACTACCGCCCGGCACACAATAACATCGCTGTGCCACCCGACCTTCTGGCGAAGCCAGCTGTGATGTAAGCGAACTGAGAGCTCAATTTTTCCAAACAGAAGCGATTTGTACCCGAAAGCCGTAACACCGTATACTGTGTGATGCTGGATCATCGAAGCACCGAGTCTCCAAAAATTGAAAACTCTATCAACGTGATCTGTCAACAATTATTACGCATTAATCTGTGATTAAATAACCGTATCCATTGTTCAACTATTCTTTTAGTTCATACATTTGTTATGAAAATGCAATCGCATTATAGTCAGTTATCTGTTCATTTTAACATAATTGTCAATTATTAAAATTTGTTGATTCGATATAGTTTTTTAACGTAAACGTGAACATTTATTTCTTGTTACGATTGTACACTTATTATTCTGATGACCCATAATTAGACTGTGGGTTTGATGCGTGTGTAAAAAAAAAACTTAATTTAATTAAAAATTATTTGAATACGTTTGATATTCAACATAATATTATTTTCTAAAAATTACCGTTGCTTTTTCACTCAGCTACATGATACGGAAACTTTT
Source organism: Augochlora pura (assembly GCF_028453695.1). Taxonomy (NCBI): domain Eukaryota; kingdom Metazoa; phylum Arthropoda; class Insecta; order Hymenoptera; family Halictidae; genus Augochlora; species Augochlora pura. Next base: position 17,031,102 of record NC_135774.1, on the reverse strand, counting down.
TAAAAATTATCATTCAACTAGTTTGAAAATAGAGCTTTTAGATTTCAAAAGCAGCCTAGAATCATTGCTATACGATTTTTTATTACAGAGATATAATAATTTAAATGTTAGCAAGTTTTTCTAGGAAAATCGAGCATTTCCGTTATTTTACACATCGGTGTGTAATTGATTAAAATCAAATTATTTCACGAATATAAGTCTGTGTCTACATTTAAATCTTGCACTAATATTTAATTGCGTCTCTTTAGCAATTTTAACTTTTAACCAATTTTACTTTTCAATTACTTTATCTCACTTTGCGATTCTAAACTGTTCAAACGAATTTCAACTTTTTGCAATTCCGTGTGGCCCCACTGATTAATATACCATGTTCTTTAATCTAATTTAGTTTTCTTCTTAAATTACGAATTCATTGTTAATTTGCATCTTTAATACATCGATATTTACTGCCATCAATTTTAACAACTTTTTGCATATCTAGATTAAAAGATCGATGTGGTTAAAATGAAAAGCAGTTGTATGAAGTACCATGATACGCGCCATCCATGTTACAATTTCTAACACCACGTGAGATTGCTATAAAATTTTATCGTACCCGCAAGAGCCGGCGAGAGCGTTACCTGATTACGAGCCTCACTCCAGCAATCCATCATTTTTATTTTGACAAATATTTCGACGTTTTATCAGGTCCGATACAAGACCGCCGGTCTACGGCAATCTACCATTCTGTAATGGAGAGTCCCATGACTAATTTCGGAAGATGCTAATATCCGTGGGAAACGGCAGACGGTCCCGGGTCCAGAATCTTGGCCGAGTTCCAAACTAGGCTTATACTTCGGCTTCATTTTCCTCGTAGCTCTAATAGCTACATGAATTGCAGAACCGATATCTATTTACTGTAAGCCCGTTAATTGCGCGAAACAGTATTCATAGTAATCTACACCGGCAGCGTTCGGACAATTTCAGAACACCGTTGCCGCGTTTAACACGTTGACTGCCTGCCCAACAACCATAGAAATTGCAGAACGACTAAGTAATTCATTTAACACGTTCACGCCGGGGTGACCCACCCGTGGGTCACACTTGACTGTTCCGTGGGGCGGCGTGACCCACTTGTGGGTCACGCGTTTTCAGAAAATCAGTCGTTAAAAAAATAAGTTGATTTTATTTTTTCTCAACATTACATATAAAAATTGAGTATTATAAACATTAACATTCAATATTTTAAATTAATAACAATTATTTATTTATATCTATGATAAGGTAGATCATTTTACCTACCTTTACACTTGTTGCAAGAAATGTGCGCTCAAAAAAACACTATGTCAGAACTGTTCCAATTTCGCATGTAGCGCGTTAGAAGCCTCGAACTGTTATAATTTCGCAATAAGCGTGTTCAAACACGCAACGATATTACCCCGCCCCACGAAGCGTAACGCGATAAGACAGTCCAGCCTCACGCGGAGAAACGTAGATTTTCGCCCCGGCGTGAACGTGTTAATGGAGCTAAAATTTATCGTGGCGGTCGCTTCTACAAGCCTCTTGGATCTAATAGGTCCGAAACGAAATTTGTCAGTCACTCGATGAATCAGGATGACAATCAACTGATTATATGTATACAAATAGTTGTTTAGTGGTCCATTAATCTCCGTATGCTCTTCTGGTGAATGCTTAATTAGTTCCTGCTTTGGATGCTATAAAAATTATCTCTTTTTGGTGCTGTATAATTTTTTTGTTTTAGCTATTGTTATTGTTCTATAATTGATTACGAACTTTTATGTTAAGTAAAATTCGTCAGTCGTACAAAATAAAAGTGAAATAAGGATGTGCTTTTTCTTTTAATAGTGTTGTGTCTCAATTGATTACAAATGGTGTAGCCAGATTCTTAAGTTTTTTATCTCTTCGTTGCTCTGTATTTACCTTACCCAATTTTACCATAAATGCATAAAGTCCGCGTCTAGTCATAATAAATTATTTTATAGTATCTAAAGGAAGATCGATATATCCATCTAGCTCATGGACTTTCCACCTGATAAAGAAGATTTTCATCTAGTATTCAAGCAATTTCGTTTTCTCCTTAAATTTGAACAATATTTTTGTTTTATAATTTTATATTTTAAACAAATGCATCGAATTATAGCGTAACCATAAAAAGGTTCGATGCATTTTTTTCAAATGTGATGTTATGATGGAAGTCGAACTTCAAGAGGAAACTAAATTATTCAATTGCAAGATGCATAAGACACTTGAATCTTTTTTACCAATCTAAATAATTAGAGAATAGTACATTGACGTTCCCCATTATTTTAATTTTTCTACCTCATTTATGTCATAAATATGTAAAGTTGTGTACGTATTCAAGCAAAATGAAACTTTCGGAAAACTTCGTATATTTTCATGATAAATATCCTAGATTTGGTGGTCCGAGGAACCCGCAAGAAGAAATATGTGGCTATAACTTTTTGCTGGCCGCTGAATAAAAGAAAAAGGGAAAAGTTGAGATGTACGGGTTAGCGAGAATCTTCGAAATGACCATTGTTGAACAGAAACGATTTTGTGTATTTTAATCAACTTATCGAATTTACATTTCTTTTATCAGCTTATTAATTTTAATTGTGGAAACCCCATAATTAGGCGGTGAAATATTGACACACGGCAGTTGAAAGCTGGATCGGAATTTCCCGAGTGTTAAATACGATTGTTTGTTAATCAGATATTTGGGAATTTCACGGTACCGCGTCAGATGGTTCTCACTACTGGGGTTTTTGGGCGGAAACCACACTCTTTTGGTAGATTTGGTAAATACCCTAACGTTTTGCAAACTCTGCGGTCTGGCCAGGAACCACACTGTCTAATTACACGCTGGTAATGCTTTTCTGAATTAGCTGCACTAATTGCAAAATCTAAAGATAACCTTTTTCAAAAACTACATAACTGAAAGTCTGAACGGTGAAAATTTAGAGAACCATTCGCTTTTTATTTATTTCTGCAATTGTTTAATTTGGAAGTAATACTCAATGAACGTCCTTTTCGTATTAATGATTATTGTACTGTTTTAGAAATGCATTATGTGAAGAGTAGAGTAGTAGTGGTTCTTGCATTCGAAAAGTCCCTTTAAAATTCCCACAATATGTTTTTAATCAATATCCACGCGAAATATATTCGGAATAATTTTAGAAATTATTTATTCGATTTCACTTCGTCTAATTCCATAAATCTTTAGTTTTCAGTCTCAGATTATATCCAACGATAAAGAAGAAAGATTTTTACTTTAATTTTAGATTGCATACTTGCAAGCATTTTATTGTACCACTTAACGAAACACAATAAAACGAAGAAATTAATGAAGCTCGAATACTGCTGCTGCGATATTTCTCGATAAATTCAAATTGGTTGAGAAAAATGTGAAGTTAGATATTACATCTATAACTTACGTTTAAAAAATATTTTTATTACGAAACCCAGTTTTGTATTGACATATCTGAATTGCCACGTGTGCTATTAGTAGAAGCATTAATTAACTTCCAATTAAAAACGGACGGAGAGAATTCGTAATCGTACACATGCACCAACACTGAAATTTTAAACCAGCAAAAATTTTGGAATACATCTTGTTCACGAAAAAGATTCCAGAAGTATTGTTCAAATCCTCACCTTTCTATGAGGCCCCGATGGTGGGCTTGTATGATAAAATAGAAATTGATTCCTTCTCGAATAGAGCCTTTAAATCGAATAGGAAGGTGCTCATAAATCGGGTCAGGAATCATTTACTTGATTTAGCAGACGTATTTCGCAATATGCTCGTTCGAGCATTAACCATTTCTACCGGCAGGGCCACAGCAAATAGGATGAGAATGTAACCCGATAAATCCGTCAATGGAACCATCGATACGTAGAAATTAGATATCAGTCCCCTCTGTTTTGTTACAATTTTCAACGTGACGAGTAATTGAAAATTAGGTAACGCAGACGAGAAATCCAATTATTTAAAATTCTGGTTGTTCACTGTTTTGCACTCGAAACCAGTTCAATTCTAAATTTAAAATGGTTTCTGAAAGCTATGGTATTTCCATTTTATACGACTCAGTTAGAGCATTTTTGCATACAGAATTGTAACAGTTACACTTTTAACAGTTTCTAAAATATAAATAAATATGATAGTATAAAAATTATTATGGAATGTGATATAACAATTTTTGTGGAAACAGTTAATTGCATTAAAAAACTGCGAATTTTTACGAAAAATATTAACCTTCTATGGGCCCGTGTAAATTTCAGGTCACATTTTAATTTGTCGACATTTTACAAAATAATTATAGCTTTTTTCATAAGATGACGCATAAATCTTAACTCTACGACGTTGGCAACACAAACCAATACTAGTATTCATGACCATTGCTAGGCTCATCAACTTGAAATAACAAAATAAATGCTGTGCAAACTGTCGGCAGTAAAACTACGCGAAACCATTTGATTCAATTGATATTATTTGTGCTTTTGTCAGTGATTATCAAACTAAAAATAGTGGACATAATAACTCTGGGTTTGTATATAAATAACAATGTATTTGTTTGCATTTCAATTTTCAATTTGTTACTGTTTTTGATGATACAGTTTTGTAACTTTGAGGTTACAGTGGACAATTGTGGCAGATTTTGGTATATTTAGGATAGAGCTTGTGCATTCTACCGTTTTCAAAATACATCATATACCCAAAGATGAATACAAAATCCAAGAGAAATAACCGAGGAATTAGAATTAGACGCATTAACGGTAATAGATGCGATGATTCTTTATTAGATTCTCAGTCCGATGAAGATGTGGTAGTATTTCCCCGACGAAATTTCGTTGATAGGAACGATAAATTATACTACTCAATCCTTGTCAGATGAGGAAGATACAGAACCACAAAAAATTGTTTGGCAACCACTATCACAGATGAATAATAATTGTTGCTATCGCCCTTGGAAAGGAGATTGCCCTAATGACCCCAAAGCAGTTTTATGGAATTCCACGTATGAGTTATTATACACAGACGTGCAAACTTTATAGAACGGTGTGACTTGAAAGTCACATAGTGAATATATCGTAATAAAATTGTTCAAACACAAAAATTTGTTTTCATTTGCATATATAGGTTTATAATTTCCGATTTTTCGTTCCCACAATTTTTTTGGAGTTAAAACAAAAATTTGGCCCATGAAATATGCCTAGCAAATTTAGCTAGTTGAAGATAATATCTTAGGAAATGTAGTACGATAGAGAACACGTTGTATTCTCAACGTATGTGAAGCTAAACGCTTCGCAAAATGTTCTGGCATACGACGCACTATGAAGTCATTGGTATGTTACAGGTCGTTTTCAGTTAGGCGTGATCGAGACAAGTGCTCTTCCGTCATTCGAACCTATATTATTGAAACGGTTGACGCTAATTTCCAGTAAAGAGATTATCGAGAATGCTGGCCACGTACCGGGTTGCTGAACATAGTAATGACTGCGTGCGGGAATATGCATAATCGCAATATGTAAACCATGCCGAACACCAGTAGGAGCCAAAACATTCTAAACCCCATATGGCACGGAATAGTTACGCGACTTCGAAACGTGATTGGCTACTCTATCAACCCTCATAGCTCACGTTATCAGGGAAACGTTATTGGTTCGCACGCAGGATTTAACAAACCTGCACGCGTATTACTCGCTTCATGATTTTCCTACGCGAGCGCGTAAATTTAAACATAAGCGTGACATTGAATAATCGAGGTAACTTAGCCGTGAGTTAACATAATAGGTTCACTTTTCTAAGCTCAAGAAATTTTGGCATGAAACAGTTAAAATTATTTTAGATCTACTCTTTACTCATTTCATACACCCTAAAATGATTAGCATAGTAGAAACTCATTTATACGAAGGTTTACTTTTGTAATATCCTGATAACAAAATATTTTATTATCTATCAATTTTATTCATGTTCTCAACTGGGCAATATTGTGACTAAATTAGGGCACGGAATTGGCCAGCATGCAACACGAGAATCGCGAGGTATTGCTCTCCGATGATTGCCTAAATACTGTACACACATACACAAATGTAAACTAATATGCACACGCACCTGAGGTGCTCCAAGCCGAAAGTGGCGACCACCGAGAGCGAGACGCGCGACGTGGGTCAGGGAGGCGTAGCCCTCGCTATATTCATATTGCGTGCTGGTTAATTCCGAGCTCTGATTTAAATAATATGATTAGAGTATGGAATGTTTGCATACCAGAATGTTTTAAAAATAAATATTCGGATAAGGGACTCTCAAATGTATTCCGATTGTTTTATGTCCTTGCTGATAATAATATTTTTCCATTAATAAACAAATATTTCTACAGAAATTCTACGTACGATATTTTCACATAATAAATAGATGACTAGATTAGCTATCACTTCTCCCTCATCATTTAATTATTCAATTCAATCTTAATAAAAATAATCATATACACAATTGTATCATCTTAATAAAAATAACCATAACCAGTCTTGCCATAATTGATCTGATGAATTGAGCGAGTATAAGTGGAAATGATTAATTGTACAGGAAAATAGAATAATGATGAGATAAATATTATAATGAACGATGAACTATTTATTATGTTCTATTATTTTTTTCTGCGTTTTTATCGAAGGTACTGATTTTGATCCATTTTTTGGATGTGAACAAATAGTTCTGTTTCTCGTTTCTAGAAAACGCAACGCTAAAAGTTTTAATGAAGTCTTATACAGTCATGGATTTCCTGCTCGTTAAGTAGCCTAAACATAAATTCCTTCACCATTTTCAGAGTATACGAAGAGTATACAAAATAAAGAATATATAAATGAGAGTATACAGAATAAAGCAAATAAAAAAAGTATATTCATTGCTCAAAAAGATCACTCGCATTTTGTTAATTTACGACTGAAAATTCGTTTATTTATTTATTAACGGGTGTTAACTCTATGGTACACAAAGTCAGCTGTATATCTCAGGTGGCACAATGTTTAATGTCAAGCTGAAACTTATGCTGTTCGTCTTATAAAAGAAGATAACTTCTTCATGATATTGCTTCGCTGGAACTGCAGGACGAAAGATACTTTTCAAGAGAACAATCCCGTCCACATAAAATTTTAAATTCCGTTCTTTCACGCGAAGCGTCGACTCCCACTCCCTCTTACGCAATATCCGTCAATCGAAGTGCTGTTTGTAAACTTTGGAAAATTCGCAACGAACGTTTCAGCGGGGGTCCTTCTATTTTCTATTTCGTGGCATACGTGTGAATACCGGTTACAACGGCCATACTCGATCGTTTCGATGAAATACATTTTTCCAGAGGTCGTGCTTGGAAATAGTCGAATGAACGTGGGCGATTACTGAGTGGGCCGAAAGAGACCGATCTGTTCCGGCGTATTCCCACAGGTTGAGAGATCCTTTCCAACAACGATTGATCCTCGCGGATCGAATCACTTCGGAGCGTGACCGGTTTTCTTTCACGAGGATAGATGAATTATATATATATGAGAAAAGCCTCCGCGGAAATAAACGTCGCAGAGAAAACGAGAAATTGATCGTGATTGCGATTAACCCTATAATGTCATGCCTGAATCATTATGAAGATCTGGAATGTGATCTACTAAATACACCCCCCTCCAAAATTATTTAAAAAACACTAACAGAAAATGTAATAATAGATTTGAATACCCGATAAGAAATTCTTATAATTTCTTCGATTTATTTCGAGCCTAATTTTCTGAAACTGTGACAAGCAGATTATATACATATGTAATATTTAACATATATGTATACTTATATACATATTTAATATTTAACATATTTAAATATACATGTATATTTAATAGTGTAATGAAAATAACGCTAATTTTATAAAAGGGAAATTTCTTTTATTTCTTTAAAATTTCTTTTTCGCCAATACATCTGCCACGTTTTCTTCACTTTCTTCTCAAATATTTGCCAAATCGGATATTTACCGCAGCAGCTTTGTGCTGGCACATACTTTAAAAATTGTATCTTGGCCAACATTTTGGGTCAAGTTACCCATGTCGCCCCGACGTATTACCACAGGCTGGACGGTTATTTCTCGAGAATAGATGAATTATAGGCCGTGAATGTCTCCGTGGGAAAAATGTTAAATGGAAAGCGAGAAATTGTTCGCGACTGCGATGAAACCCGTAAGCAGTGCCGCGTTCTCACGGGATTTTTATATTCGGCGGTACGGCTATTTCGGAAAACAAATATTAGCTCACGCGAAGGGCTCGCCCGCTTGAAAATTTCAAAGAAGAATTCTCCGATTCGCTGCCGTGACTTTTTAACGAGCAACCGCGCATAATAGCCTTAGAAGCTCGTACAACGGGCTTGGTGCCTGGTCGCGTATCTTTACAAGCTACAGCCGAGACAACGCGCGATTTTGCGCGAGAGCCTGGGACCAGGGCTTTTTAAAATGTACGTAACACTGCACAATGTACTTCTGCGCGAGGCTCGCTTACAAAGAGTTGCGCCCTCGCAAAAAAAGGCAAGCCCTCCAAAAATATCAACCCTTTACAATAAAATTGCGTGACCTCTCCTTTGAGCGTGACCCGCGACGAATGAAGTGTTAGTCACTTTTGAATATGTCGCGGCTTTAACAAGTGATCGAACTTCAAAGCCACTGTTGAAGCGTTGTAAATATTTGGCACAGTTCAAATGAGAATTCATATCTTTACTAGAAAGGACTTTAATTAATCTAAACCAGTGATACCACTATGAAATACTGTTATGGAAATGCTGCATTAAATGGACCAAAATATTCAATTTGGTTTCCCGTTGCCAATAAAAATAACTGCAGATTGTAATTCCATACGTTGGTTCGCCAATATGATCAGTGTATCTGTCTGTTTTAATTAAAGGAGATTAAATAAAGCCTTCCTTTCGCACAAATTGAATGCTCGAATGAAAAATACTTGCTTTCGCTCGTGCCAATAATTCATGACCCACACGATAACAAACAGCATGCATATACATGCAGTTAACTTAACGAGGGTATATGCATAAGATTGATCTGATGAAATCAAACAGAAAACATACCTTTGATGGGTAAAACCGAGCCACATTGCACGAAGAAAATAACTTTGATATTCAATACGGCTCGCGTGGGCGCTCCCCGTTAAAATGACAATCCGATTTCATTCGTAATTAAACATTTGAGAATGTTGTTCTTAGACTGCAAATATAAATTCGATTATAGCATATAAAATACCAATGAAAACTTGAATCAAATTTTATACAGATTTTAATCAAACTTTAATCGGTCTAGTCGTAAATCCCATAATGATTTATAACATTAAATACAGTAAAGCATTTATTCTTAAACTTTCTATTGCTTCCTATGGCAAGTAGTAAAAACAAAGCATGTATCGGACACGCGTCATTAAGTGTCTCACAAGCAGCTATACATATTAAAAATTGATTAGCCTGCAAAATTCTATTGAAAACTCGTATAATTTTTTAACACGTTGTTTTATTGCTGGAAAAGAGAAACTTTAGATACACAGTGTAGACATATGCGCAACACGCGTTCACGTGGAGAATAAATAAACGAGTTAATTGAATTTCGTGCAATGGTTACAATTCGTTCCCGTTGTCTCGATAATAAAATATGTAACAAGAAGATATTTCATTTCAAGGTATCAAATTTATTTTTTTCCCATGAAACTGTACCATTGGAGTGGTAGTTTTCTCAATAAATATTCGCTAACGCACGATGCTCTAAGAAACAGCATGAAAGGCAAGAGAATTATTTATAATAAGATTCGGTGCACAGAGGTAACGCTAAGCTTAAGTTTTATCGCTGGAACAAAAGATCAAACATCGCGCGAATCCTTTCCGAAGTTACTTTTGTCTAGCACTGTCTTAATTAATGGTCTGAATATCTCATGCTCTTTCTATACAGCTGCGAATACAGCAAAGACTGTTCTCCGCCTGTCACAAGAAAGTCATTCTCTTTGAAATCGCACGAGAATAGATGTTTATTTCCCCTTTCTAACGTTTTTCTCGGTAATGTTTGAATTACGCTTCACTAGTTATATGTAGAGCGATCCTAATATCCTGTATACCTTCACGAGGGATTTAAATCAACAATTTCATTCAACATTTATACTTTTTTCAAATGAAGAAAAATGCATCCACTTTAAAACGCCTTGCTATCCATATTCATTGGATGTTTTTTATTATAAAAATAATATTGCGTATTTTATGTATGTGCAGAGGGTTCATCAGCGAGTTGCAGATCTTTATGAAAAATAAAACGAATAGGAAATTCATCCATTTTTTAATCATTTCCCGTACGTTAAATATAATATTTTATAATTAGACTGCGGATCTTTCTGCAAAATAAAAATTGTTCGAGTTAATTTTGCGGAATATAGATTAGATTATATTTCTTTCTTTCTGTAAAATTACATTTTATTAAATGTTATCGGTAAATTATCCATGCGACGTGTGTTTAATGAAACGACACCGTTACGGATGTTTGCCAGCAAAAAATGATAAATGTTCGTAAAAATGGCAGGTCAGTTTTATACTTTACACGTCTATTGTATCGCAGTACAAATAAGAGAATTTTATCCAACGAACCATCGTTGCATAATTCAAACGTACATTACGATTGCAAGCTTGGCGACAATTCTTTCACTTTCAAGCGTCTGTCACGGCTGAAAGAATAAAGCAAGAATGAACACATTTGATTCAAAACTATATTACGTTAAAGTAGTAGATTCTGCAGAAAGCATGCCACGGTCGAAAACTCCAAGGACTCTCGGCATAGGCAAAAGTAAATTGAATAAGTGAAATAAAGCTTCTTCAGGTAGAGGCACATTTTGTAGAGAATTCCTTGTCCATAAGCTAACTGAATTGCAACCTAGGAGTGGCAGAGCTCTCGTGCACTTACACAATTTTCGTGCGTATTTTTAAATTGAACGTAATTATTTTTTAAATTTTTTGCTATTTTATAAATAAATTCATGTAAGTAAATAAACAATCTATGCTCGCAGTTATTATGTTCAAATTTAAAAATACTTTTTACGTTAATCTGTTATGTCTTCTTAATTTTATCGGGATATGAAAATCGCGATAATGTTTTAAAAATAACTGATGCTGTACAACTAAACTTTCCTATTTCACTTTGATCGAATACAGTGCTTTAATTTTATGATACGTTTGATGTAGTTGACGCGGCAGTCAATGTGTTAAACGTTGAATTTTCATTACGCATACACTCGTTTGACATGCCGTTTTCAAAGCGCGGCACATTTGAGGTCCTTTTTATTCTCAGTGTAATCCACGCACCGGCAACTATCTAAAGCACAAAAGAATCATTTCGAGCGCCCGTCCCGCGGTTTATGACACGTGCCCTCGAATTATGGAAATTGATATAAACCAGGGATCAGCTTTTATATCTCTTGGCTCCGCGAGCCATCAGATGTTTTGTTTATTACATTTCCATTGAATTCATAAACCGTGTTTAATCCGCTTTACATACGAGTTTTCAGTATCGACAGGTTTTTATACGACGCTTGCAAAGTGGTACGGAAACGGATTTGTTTTTGTATTATTTATTGGGTAGCGAAAATGAAATACGGCAGACGCTTGTTCAGGCTATTGCTTGCATCTGAAACGCTCGTTACTGAACTTGTTGTTATTTATTCAAAGTAGAAATATTGCGCGTCGATTACGAGATAGAGAAACTACGGAAACGTTAATTTTATTTCTTTCTTTGTAAGTAACATTTGTTGTTTTCCATATTTATTTATTGTCACCCAAACCACTTGATTTTTATCGACTACTATGACGTATTATGTTAATATAAGAGTGTTTCAAAAGACACTCACAAACCGGAAATGAGGGGTTCTTGAGGTCATTTGAAGTATCTTTTTCCTTAACCCAAATGCAATCTGTGACTTTGTTTACGATTTATTAACGAAAAACAGTGGCTAATGAGAGACGAAATTAGCTGACGCGATGCGGTCGAGCCAATCAACGAAACTGGACTTCGTCTGCTTGTTGACTTGGCCGCTTCTTATTGGTCACTGTTTTTCATTAATGATCTAAAGAAAAATATTTCTAAAATACTTTTGGGACACCCTTTACTCATTAATTTGATCTTATTTATGTATTTGATGAAGTTATTCGTTTTCCTTTTATTGTTTCTACTAACTCTCTTTCAGTTTTTGTCACAATTGAAATATAAATGAGTATAAATAAAGTAGAAATATAAATATAAGCAATAAATACTGCTAATTGAAAAGCACTCAGTACGCTTGTAAATTTTTAAATGCGCTTATGCTTTTAACAGCTTTTCACGTGGTTCAATCGAACGCAATTACATTAAGGTAATCACTTACCGTAGTTGCATTCCATTGACCTTGTTAGAATTATATCAAGATTCCGAGTTGCCGTAATAATCTTCGGCAATGCCATAGAACCAGCTGGTATAAGACAGGTCTCGTTTCAATCTAGTCAACAATGCGTTGAGGGAATGGTGATGAGCCAGTGAGTGGAAGTAAGATGGAAGCAAGCAATCAACCAATGAAACAATCGTAAGGTCGAGTTCACTAATCTGTATAATCGCATTAGAGCTATAACCACGGTTAAAGGAAGAAAATAACGCGCAGCTCGTGCGCAGTTAAGCGATCGTAATCTACTGGTGTAATGCGATTAGTATTGCCATTCTGAATATTGCATTTGGCGAAATAAAACAAGTAACAAAAAAACTGTAAAATTAGTGTAATATTAAGGAAATGGTTTTCAGCTTGCGCTTATGAGATATACAGGATGTTTCAGTTTTTAAGGTTCAAACTTTGTCAGTGTATTCTATGGCACAAAGTAAGAAAAAAATGTTATGTAAACATAGGTCATATAGGGCTTTATTAAGAAGTTATAACAAAAATTCGTTGCTTACCTAAGACCCTTAACGGTCCGCACTTGGCTTGGTTTTAGGGTACGTCAACTATTGGGACCTTTAGCTAAAATACTAAATCCAACAAATCTCATTAAAACAGAAAGTTTCGCTAAATCTGAAAAATAGCCTGAAGTCACGTCTGCACCGTAATCATAAACTGCACCCAAAACCAGCCACGGTACCCTGCCGCGATCCTTCGAATCCTTTACACTAACAGCTATTACTAGCGAAAATTCATTTAAATGTTTGATGACCTCGGTTAGTAAACATAGCTTATATAAACACACTGAAAAACACAATATTGTTGATCTAAGTAACAGCAAGTTGATTAGTATCCCTCTTTTGAATTTTTGTTACAAATTCTTAACAGAGCTCTATATGACCTATGTTTACATAATATTTTTTTCTTACTTTGTGCCATAGAATACACTGACAAAATTTGAACCTTAAAAACTGGGATACCCTGTATAATACTGTTCCCTTACTTTACATAAAAAATACAATTACAAAATTTGCCCAATTATTTGGTTCAATCTTTTGTATTCTGGTTTAAAGCGCCATTTACATAACAATTTTCGTTGAATCGAAATTGTCTGTATCTAAAGTAAATTTATTTTATTTTATTTAAAATGTGACTGACAAGTGTAATGGTTCAAATATTGCAAGAGATTATATATTTTATGTTTGTCATATCTAAGCAGAGTGAAGTGTTGGAAACGAAAATAGCAGTGAAAAATAAGAATGACATAATTCACTGCCGATCATAAAAGCTGTCCACCTCACCCTAATCACTCGGGACCGATGACATGCGCGTGAGATAGACAGTCATTATAACTGTCAATATATTCCATACCTTTTCTTTTAAGAAACGCGTCATAATACAGCGAGTGTCAAAAATTATGGATACAAACTGATGGGAAGTGATTTTATGAGTGAAGAAAGAATCGAAAACGTAAAATAAAGCTCGGATGAATTATATCTCATTTCAAAAAGAGAAAAGTTTAAATATAGTCGAATTCAAATAGATTCGCTAGACAGAATTGGATTTTCTGGGAAACGAGATTTGCAACGGCAAAAATTTCATTCCATACTTTTTTCTTATTTTCACATGCAAAATTTGATTATACCATTCGTATTGGGAGCTGACCAAATAGACGTGACTCATAACAAAATTTTTCATATTCGATTTTCTCGCAAACCAGATGTCAACTGATAAAATCTTATTCGATGTTTCCGGCTCTTTTTTTTTTATATGGAATACTGGTCGAATATAGCAGCTTTCATAGTTCAACAGGCTTTAACCTTTAACCGTTTCGTAGGATGTTTTTTTAATGTACAACTTCCGGTATAAATACATAATGCATAACGCATTTTTTAAAGTATTTATGCCAGGTTCAGATTAAAAAGTTTCAGAAACAGAAATTTTTTATTTATTCTTTTTTTGTTATTCCAAATAAGAAAGCGGAATTTAAAAAGAGATATTTTAGTCACTGTACAATAAACTTAATATTTAAAAAAATATTCAAGCCAGTAAATTCAATTTAAAAAAGTTATCGTGCTTTTAAAAATCGATCGAATACTTTTTAAAGATTGTAGAAACAGGATTAATAATTAGGGACATTCTATTAAAAATATTACTACACTTTTAAAATACTCTTTAAAATTATTGTTCAACCTACTGCCACTCATTGGACAAATATTGTAGAAGTTACAAAACATTTTGCTTGACAGATACTTTCACCGACAAGGATGATCGTTAACAGTTTATAAATCACTCTGCAATAATCAATTTTTAAAAAATTAAATTTCGAGACAAGCGTCTTTAACCCCTTTCCGTGCTATTTTCTTCATAGTTACAAGAATGAGCACTTTCTTCTACTGTAATAATTTCTTAGAAGGAAAAGGAAATATATTTATTGCGTTCGTCTACATTTAGTTAAATGGATAAATACCGGTGACAAGAGAACAAGCTTTTATTCTGGCTTAAATGAACGGAATAACATTTATATTTAACAAGATATTAATAGAGATCTGTATGACGAGCCAGACTCGTCAAAATACGGCAAGGGGTTAATATTCGGTGCTATAACTTTGGCAAACATACGAGCGTTCGGATGAATCTTTATCAAGAAAGTTCGCAAAGAAAAAGGCTCTTTGAATTGAAAAGAGGCGAATTGATCCGCTCGAGGTTAAAATGTTAGAGTGTCCTTAACACCTCGATCTTTATCGCAGTCTCGATGCCGATAAATGTTTCACGATGATTAATTGACCTTGTTTCGCCGCGGTGGAAGGGAGAAGTCAAAGTTTGACGCATAATTGCGAATTGAAAGCGGGTTAGCGGAGATTTGCCACAAGATTCGGCGCGCTCGTGCCGCTCGAGGGGGAATTCGCTTTAAAGTGCACAAAAGCATTCAGTGGCGCGCACCATCACACGAATTTCACGAAACCGTTCGAACACGAGTTCGTTCGATCGTACCGTGTGTATTGATTTGATCGAGTCGGCATGTTTCGCGCTCATAGAAATCCAATCAGTGGATCGATAAAGGAGACGCGCGAGTATCGCGAAATGTTCTTTTTAAGTCGCCCATAGAACATCCAGCCTCCGGTCTTAACATATCCTTTGGGGTTTAAAAGAGATACTTTTTCGGCGTGCGTGGAATACGTAAAGGCGATCGGCAGAAAAAGAGCCTCGATAAATCAGAGAACAAATACCAGAATCGGAGATAGTATCGAGGGACGTTTGGAAAGCGGAGATTCGAGAGCAGAAAGGATGTCTTATCTGTCATAAACCTCGACAAAGTCACATATACCATTGGCGAGCAGAAACTCGACCGAAAGGAGGGCCAGGAGGGTCTCGAAGTTTTCGGTATTAAACGAATACAGCGATAAACCTAACACCGTTTTCGGGATAAAACATTCGCCGGATAAAGTTCTTCGAACGGAACGGATTCGTCGTAATAGAAGATTTTATAGCATTATGGAGTGTTTAAACCGGATCAATCATTTGGAAGTCAGTTCGGGCTGAATTTATGACGACGAGAATTAGGTTAACAGTGAATGCTGCGACTTCTGCTTGGACAGAGCATTATAGCCGAAAGTCGGGTGTACAGGGTGTTTAAAAAATCACTCGCAATCGGGAAACGAGGGGTTCCTGTGGTCATTTGAAGTAACCTTTTTCTTTGCGAAAATTCAATTCACGGTTTTGTTTCGAGTTATTAACGAAAAATGTAATAAAGAGAGAGTGGTTTATAAAATTTTAAGTAATTATGTGAATTATTTTAATTATTATTTTCATTATGAAAACAATGAAAACACTGCTGTTGCATTCTTTTGAACTCAAGAAAATTATTCAGGAATTAAATGAATTTCTATAAAGCTACGTATCCTATACTCCCAGAGAAAAAGATAGCACACGCGTGCTATCTTTAATTTGTCGCGTTCTAATTATGGTACAGGAAATGTGCCAATGATGCAGAAAGACTACTTCCTACTGATATGTAAACATTATCTATATTGGAATTTCTACGAGATATCCTCTTAGGAAGAATGGAAACATACAAGTAGACAGAGACAAAATGATAGCACACACAAGGGTTATTTTTCATTCAGTGTCGAGTACTCGTACCGATAGGACGTATCTGTTTACAGTGTGCGAGTGCCCAAGCAAATTCATAGTAGACAATTGCCGTTACTAAGTGTATGTTAATGAGTGCCTTTACTTGAAAAATATTGTGCAAACCGATGAGTGGTGGTAGTAACCATCCAGAGGAGATGATTTCTGAGTACAGGGATCACCCCTCCAACTCGCAAACACAAAAACTCCAAGAAACCCAACCGGATCCAGAATCAAAAATCGATCGAAAATCATACGCTTCAATGGCCACCAATAACAGCTTTCCAAAGAGAGACCAAGCCATAACCATAGAATCAATTGAGGGAACACCAGTTAAAGAATATGCAACCGCAATAGGAAAAATAATAAACCCTAACGCTATTCGATTTATCTCAGCGATCTCAAATAATAGAATATGTATCTACCTAGACTCGAAAAACACTGTCACAGAACTCATAAACAAGCAACCAAGAATCACCATCAACAATACCCAGGTGGAAATAAAACCTCTAATTACACCATCTCAACGTATCATATTATCGAATGTATCACCAACGATCCCACATGAAATTATTGAAAAGTTTTTCAAACAAAACAACGTCAGAATGACATCAAAAATATCATTCCTAAGAGCAGGTCTCCAAGAACCGTGCTACACACACGTTTTAAGTTTCGAGAGACAAGTGTATGTAAACCCAGAAGATACAGGAAAAATTCCTGAGTCATTCACTGTTATCCACGACAAAAGACAATATGGAATAAACGCCACCAGGGACAAATTAAATTGTTTCCGATTTAATCAAGAAGGACACGTAGCAAAAGTATACCCGAAGAATGACGAATCTACCACAAGAAGTACAGACTCACAGTACAGCGACACAGAAGATGAACACATTGAGACGGAGACAATAACCAAAGACCTAAGCGAAGGCATCCCGACTCAGGAACCGCTGTTAGAACCGACTGAACTGCCACAACAAATTACGGATACAAATACAGGTAATAAACGAGATCTCTCAACGTCAACGGTAAGTTCCGTGCACATTAAAAATACCAACGATTTCAAAATCCCGACAGCTACCCAAATACCCACCAAAGAAAAAAGCAAAGTCAAACGTAAAACAATAAAAAACTACTCGGAAAAAAAAATTGAGGATATGCTCAAACCAGCAAAAAACATAATACACGACCCACAAGAAAATTTCCCATTAAATATCTCCCAACTATACAGCTTCTTAGGGAAGGCATTTGGATCTACATATCCCACTAAAATAGCGCTCGAATATACTCAAGATATACCAGCACTAATTGCAATGCTGATAAGAATCTACGCTAACTTACCAAAAAGAAGCGTAAAAAAGAAAATATACAGAGTTACAAAAAGACTTACAAACGAACTACCACCAGAAAAAAAATGCAAGATAAAAATCAACCTTTAAGCTGTACACCAGTTTCAACAGATTGTGAATCCGAAAACAAATACCGAGATCTTTCAACACATTCCATTACCAACTCTGATCCAAATAACATAGAAAACTCAATTAAACAGCTGATATCCATTATAAAACATGCAGCAGACAATTCCATACCAAAAACAGCACCAAACACAAATAAAAAACACAACACAGTTCCCTGGTGGAACAAAGAATGCGAAACAGCAACGAAGGAAGCCAAACATGCGTTCAACAGACACAAGAAACATCCAACAACCGAAAACTTAATAAAGTTTAAAAAACTCAGAGCAATAGCGAGAAAAACAATAAAACAAAATAAAAAACAGTCCTGGCTAGACTTCCTAAACACTATGTGAAGAATGCAACACCCAAATGACAACGGACCATCTAATCTTAAACTGCCGAAAATACAATTCACTGCGCATCAAACACAAACTAAACCCACAAGTTGTGCAAGTTATTTAAGATTAATAAAAAACCAAATTGATAAGTATGCACGTGATCCAGCAAGATAATGCTGCCGTGTACGCGGCAAAAATTGTTCATGAATATTTTTCAAAAGAGATAATTCCTGTTCTGGAATGGCCGGCGTGCTCCCCGAACTTAAATATCACTGAGAATTATTGGGGATTATTATTAAGAGCTATCTACGCAGAAGATGGACAATTTGAAAATTTAAATGACTTAAAAATCAGTATTAAAGGGGAATGGAAAAATGTATCACAATCTTCAATTAAAGTGCTGTATAAGTCCTTATTAAAAAGAACGATAAAAGTAATTGATAACCACGGAGGTTCCACACATTATTAAACACAGGTACAGTTATATCGTTTTCATGTTTGCCTATTTTAAATTTATATAATATGGAATATTTTTCAAATGTGCTATCATTTTGTCTGTATTCATTTGGGTATTTTTATTTTTACGAGAAGAATTCGTTGAAGAAAAGTCAATAAAAATTATGTTTATATATTAGTAGAAGGTAGTCTTTCCTATACCATAATTATAACGCGAGAAATTAAAGATAGCACGCGTGTGTTATCTTTTTCCTTGGAAGTGTACATTGATTCAGACAATTTTTATTCCTTATAAAAATCCGCTTAAAAAATTGTTTCCTAATAATTTATGTGTAAGAATTTCCTAGATCCCCGAATGTTCACGAATCGATCCTTGAATCGATCCACGACTCGATATAAATAAACTTATAAATTTCATCGATCGCTTACAGACTTTGAAGTATCGCAGCAGATATTTTTTTGTGAAATGGATCACCAGATTCGCATGAATAATTGAATTTCCGAAGCAGGATCATGTCAGTAGAAATGAATATGCGAAAAGTACTGTACCATAAACCGACTTTTTCGTGAGATTAAAGTTCCCAATGTAATCTGAAGAATAATCTATATAATCGAAACGCGCTAGAAAATGCATAATGCAGCGAAATGCAGCGTGCATAAATCAGCTTAATAATTCAATTAATAAATACCGATATCGAATAAATTGTAAATCGGCTTACACCTTTCAAGCGGGTAAATCATTGAACTCGGCAAAATCCGTATCGAATGAAAATACGCGGAAAGGGATCATTTAACTGATTCTTTTTCTTCGCGCAGTCTAGATTCAGATCTTATTTAAAAGTTTTGTAAAGTACAATTACGGATTACGGCGATGCGATCTGTTTAAATGGTATTGGCATTCGCACTTTGGAAAGAGTTACTGCTTCCTTAAACAAGATAAAGGTAGAGGCATTATTTTTATATCGCGCTTGCAAAAAATTTATTCTATCTAATTCTAATCAAAATGAAGAAATGAGAAAAGTAACAATAATTTCAGCAATAATAGGGAACTTCGATCTTGTACCCTATGATTTCATTCACAGTTACGTTGATTAACAATTGCTTATAAATTCCTAGCTGAGAAAAGCTATATTTATTTTTATATTCTTTTTTAAAAATTTCTATTTAATTTAATCTCCACAATTTTTTAATTGTCTAAATAAACTTGACTTAATTTTAATTTCTGTAAAATAACATATGAAAATGAACATTAGCATAGTTTTATTAATAAGATTCTTCTTATCATTTTGTTATATCGTAAGTAAACTAAACCTGTATTTCTTATTATATTTTTCAACTTTAGATACTTTCTAAATACATTGTTTTTATATTTTTTAATATTGCAAAATTCTGGAGATGTATGTTTTAAAAAACCACTTCTTAGATCATTCAAAGAGTTGTTTCGTATTTAAACAAAAATTCTTTTCGTAAATATATTAAAAAATTAATTATTTTAACCAAACATTGGACTTCCACAAGCATAAGATTTCAAAGTTACCAGAAAAATGTGAAAAAGTTTTTTTTCTCTACTCTAAACATTTCTAAAATCGTCTTTCACTTTCTCGCGACAATATGAAACAATTGTCCTGTGAAGAACATACGCGACCAATATGTCCCAAATTTTTCTTTCATTTTGGCGGTAGTGGTTTCTTTAGAAGAAACAGTCCTCTCGAATCTGCTTCCCTTCTGGAAGCAAGTTCCTCTACACCCACGAAAAGTTTTATTCCTTCTAACGCTTGAACGGCGCTCGAACGGCCGAGATCAAAGGGAATGATAAAAGCGGGATAATAAATAACGGGATGAGGATTTTCGTAAAACTGTTAGATAGAAATGAGGCTTAGGGAGAAGGTTGGATCGTCTTGTGGAAATTAGCGACGGAATATCACACGGCCCGGATAACAGATCCTCAATTACAACAGATATTATCGTACAGCTTTCGCTGGAATCGTCAGACCTCTGGCTGCCCTTTTTACAACATCGGAAACTGCGGCTATAAAACAACCCTAAGGTCGTGTTCTATTCGAACACCTCGGAACCTTTGTGGTTTTTTCGTCTACAATTTAGTTCGTTTATCAACCTCCAACGTTTCAATGGAATCTGTTGAAATTGAAGAGACCTGAATATTTTAAATTATACAGGGTGTCCCGGAAATCCTAGTACAACCGGGCTGGGGGTGATTCTACATAAAAAAAGAAGAAAATATTTTGGTATAACATTTTTTCATCTGGAGCTCCGTTTTCGTGATAATCGACTTCAAAGTTCGTTCAACTTATATCAAGTCCCATCAAAGAACAATTTCATAGCATGAACGGTATTTCAAATGTTACACATTTGAAACATAAGATTACTGAGGCATTCAAAAAATTAAAAAGAGATAACAACTTACAATCTGTCCAGATGTCATTAATTCATCGAGCAAACCTATGTATGCAGCAGCGAGGAGGATATTTTCAACAATTATTGTAGCATTGTAATAGTAAGTAGTAAAAAAAATAAAAAATGAGTAATCAGTAGACATATCTTCTATTGTTTCAACCGCACAATTATCACTGTTTGTAAACACTATCCCGGACAGAGACAAGCAAATTGGATTAAATGGTTTACAAGTTGAATGAACTTTGAAGTGGATTATTACGAAAACGGAGCACCGGATGAAAAAATGTTATACCAAAATATTTTCTTCCCTTTTGACGTAGAATCGCCCCCTGTCCGGTTATACTACGATTTCCGGCACACCCCGTATAACGATCCTTTGTACTTTGAATGGCTGTACAAAAGTTTATGCAACTCTAAAGCAGCAAATATCAATGTCTATTGAAAATTGATACTTTGATACCTGAATGAAGAGTAAGAAGTTACGATATATAAATTACTCGAGTACGTGGGAAAAATAAAAGAACAACATACTTTCGCCTCGTTTTGGCAAAAAATTAAGATCAGGTTATTATTAAAATTTATTAAAATTAAAATTAAAAACATGACTGGTATGTGACTTCAAAGATACACTAAGCTATTATATAGGTTTAATCAAACTGATTAGCTACATAAAAGGGTGTATGATTTATCAAGTTTTAAATTACAGCTTTACAAATGCATAATTTGTTAAAAAAAAAACAGTTTCTGCAAATATTTGACATTTGAATTGATTCTATTAAAGGAACGAATTTGATTTATTAAAAAGATTTGTTTGCAGTATACAACAAGGAAGCGAATCACGATTAATATTTATTACGTATTTACTTTGATTAAGAGACTTCGCCGAGTTCTAAAGCAGAGAATTATATTTCACTTCAAGAAAATAATTGCCGCGGGTGACTTGGAACATTGACGGGAACTGAGTACGATCAATTGCAAAAGTTACAGTTTTGAAGCGAAGGGTGTTGGAAGATAGAAATCAGGAGAAGCTGGCACTTGAAATGAAATGCGAACGCAGGATGAGTCGAGATAAAGGGCGAATGAAATACTTACTAGCGATAAGGGATGTGACGTAACGTCGTGGGAATTTCCCTCTTGGTTTTGTTATTAGAATATCTAGATAAAGGGAATAGTCATACTTGAGAACTGTATTTTGTTGTTGCGTCTAAATAACTTCACAATGAAATCGTTAATAGCTGTAGCAGTCGCATTAAGAACGGCGTTAAAATAAGAAAAAAAACCACAAATCAATTATCATGATTTCATTTAATCATTATTGTTTCCATAGAGATTCATCGAATTACAAAAATACATAAATAGTTATTATCGAAATTATTTAAAAATGTTCACTGAAACGTTAAATTATCAAACATTAAATTAAAAGTACAATTCTACTACGAACTTCAAATCTCAAGTAATAATTTCCACCTTTCTTCGTCAAACACTCAACTATAATATTGTTTAAAAAGGCAATGTAATATCTTTGGACAATCCAGTATACACTTCTTTACAAAAGTATTACTTTTTAAATTCTATAGCATCGTATCGTTGACAGTGTGCATATATTAAGTTATAAGTGTTTGTCAGTTACGCAATTAGTTCACACATTTATTATTGCATTTTATTCAATAAAAACGTATAATCAGTTCATTTCGTACGCAATTAGTTCGAGTTTAGTGCAATATTTAATTTTCTTTTTTAAAATTCACGTTATTTTTATTATAATATAACAATATATACACATAAAATATACGAAATACCATAAAATAACATACAAAAAATCGTCCGTGCACAGCCAGCTTTATTCGTTAATAACTCGTTAACAAAGCCGCGGATTGCATTTCGGCAAAGGAAAAGGTTACTTGAAATGGCTTCAGGAACCCCTCATTTCACGGAGTATGTATAATTTAGAAACACCCTGTATGTATAGATAATATGTACTTGTTACAGTATCGCGCAATTAACTTTGAAATAAATTGAAGGAATTATAAGAATTTCTTATCGATTTCTCTAATTCATTTAATCTTCTGCGAGTGTCCTAATACTTTTGGAGGGGAGTGTGCGTTCTACAAACTAAATGGCTAATCTCATTACGGAGCTGCTCACAAGATGAACGATACAGTGCATAAACGCCAGCTACGTTTTAGAGTCATTTTTCAATTGCCAAGAGCTATTTTATTTATGACGCGAATAAGCCAGCACCGTCTTCAGGTATTGCACGTCGGAGAATATTTCGGAACATTCGTAAATGTTGGGGAATGAATAAAAGACTTGGAGCAGTGCGGAGGATTCTGGCAACTATTTGGATAGCGACATCGGTAGCGCCTGTAAAAGCTGTGATTCGTTGAAAGCGATAAATAAAGCTGGAAGACCAGCATCCGTCTCCGGCGATTTCCACCGTCTGAACGATGCTCTTACGTGGATGATTTTGTCAACGTAAATACAGTTTACAATTCCAGGCCACGGTGCACTGGGCGATATCCTCTCGACTACGCATCCGGTGCCTTTTAATTTCGCAGCGATAATTCTTCGTTCGCGGACAGGCGAAGCTATTGAGACCTCCGGTTAGTTGTTACATCGACGTTCTATGCAATACACGAAAGAAATCGATAGTTCCATTGTTTTGAAAATTAATTCGTCTCCCTGTAATGTAATTATACTCTATAGTAACATGTTCCTATGAAAATTATTCGTTGTATCGTCGCATTAAATTTCACTGTCTACGAATCGCGTATTTTGTCTTGTGTCAGTTGTGTAGAAAATCGGAAAAATATTTATTGTTTAATGTATAGTACTGTTAATGTATCTACATATCTACCTATTATCTACTTGCGAAGATTATTCAAGAAGAAATGTACATTTACCGCCTATTTCTTACAAGATAGAAACACGAGATCTGTTACTCAAATTACAGTAAACATAAATTAACTATTACCGACGGACGACGCGGGTCTTTGTCAGTCCTATGTTTCTGATGCGCGCGATCCTAGTCCCGCTGTCTATTGTCTCTCTTCCATGCAGCGTCCACTTCGCATTCGGCGTGCACACGAGACAGTTTACAATGTAAATTTATAATACATTTCTTAACTATTAAATTATATTTATATATTACGTGTGTTCGTATATTCCATTACGACCAAGATCCTGCTATCATTAAAAAAGTCATATTAACGAAACGAATAAAAATGTTATGAACATCCATTTAAATAGTAAGTTAAATGTTTTCACAAAAACGTTTTACATTATCGAACTAAAAGTCTGACACGTAATAAGATTAATCGCAATTGCATTTATTGTGCATTTAGATGGAACAATAATAATTCGGTTCATTACAGACTCATACTTATGACACAGTGAGGATCATGGAAATTTTTAGCACGAAGAACAGTGCAGACGTGAGTTTACATGCTGTATAATTTTACTTTGTTCGTTTGACATTAATTGACCTATTTTCGGTGTTTTATACCGTTCAGTCTAATTACGTGAGTTTGCATGCTGTGTAATTTTACTCTGTTCGTTTGACATTAATTGACCTGTTTTCGAGGTTTTATACTATTCAGACTAACTACTCTAATTCAATAGCCTAACTCTCCTAGATTATACCAAAAATTACGGTATAGGAACAGGGAAGTGTGATCTAATTCTAGCCGAAAGGCTACATGCATTTCGAGACCCGTAACCTAATCTAATCGGTAGCGTACCAACTTCTGGAAAAGGGTCACTGGTGGATCGGGCACGAAATACGCGAATAAAGGGCTACACTGATCCAGCAACATCTAGACAGTGTTTAGTAACAGTGGAGTGTGGATCTTCATGCAGAATATTAATGTTCTAAATTGATTATATGAGATGGAAGCCGAAATTCCGTTTCTATACAAATGATTTAAGCGAGCTGGAAATATCGACGTTCTTAAATTCTTGAATCTCCTCGTTTAGTTTATTATAAACTTGTGAAACATTAAATTTGAAATGGAAACCTTTTCTTAGATAGCTACGTTTTTAATAATTCGTTCTCAAAAAAAAATCAAGTAAAAGATTCTGCGACTACGCTTCACTCATTCTTGCTTCACAATTTACTTAACAAATTGCGAATCATTTTTACTATTATATTGTAATATAATATGACATAATATATTTCAAAAAGAACGAAATTGCTTAACAGTATCTTAAACGACAAATATAAGTGAATTTTTACTCTAAACAACGTATGGTGTATTTATGTGGACTTTTCAATTTGTGTTAAAGTTATGTCAAACTTATTTATTTATTTTACAATTTATCGACACGAAAGATAATGTGCTATTTATTTTCGTAATGATCCGCAGCATGGTAATATTGAACAGATCTTAACAAGAGCTAATGGAATAACTGATTTTTGTACCATTGTCTGTAAATGATACGATAAAACGTCGATTATCCGAACTGTTAATATTTGAATTATGTATATTTAAACGCATTATATATCTATACAGATCAATCTAAGGGAATCTACCCAGAAGAATATTTAACTTGACACTTTGATGATACAATTTTTCTATTATTCAAATAGAATAATATGTAATTCATTAGCTGGAATAATCGAGACTGTACTGTGTGGGTTAAAATAATGAGTATTAAATAAACGGCAAAGATAGCCACGCTCGTAAGCTTGATGTTTTTAAAACCAATATTCTTAAAAATACAACTCTATAAAAAGAGACGTATTTTACAGTATCCACCTGTCCTTCCATCTGAAACTAATGGGCACAGGAGATGAGAAAATGTTATTCAGTATTTTTTTCCAAATTGAGCTGTTACGATAATCGTAGCTAATCTGAAGTATTTTTCCATGAAATCTCATTTTACTTTAGTCTTGTATTACAGAGTAGGAACTGCAGAGGAAATATTAGATAAAATGCGTACAGTACGGTATAATTTTACAATTTTTCACCCTCAAACTGTTTTCTTCTTATTTGTACTACACATTTTCCGTAAGGAAACATATTTTCACAATAGGTAAAGAAATGCTTCCTGCATTAATTTAAAGGTTTCTTACACGAAAGGTGTTGGAATAATAGTTTGTAATTCGCGCCAAACCAGAATTATGTATAAACATTTAGCGAGCGGTTGCGCCGTTTTTGTTTCTCATTAGATGTTTCTCCTCGATATGTTTGATCGCATCGTTCGTTACGTTGCACAAACACGTCGCATTATATAATTGAATACAATACGTTATTTCACATTCGGCCAAATATATATATATAATCACGCATCAACTCTAATAAAGGGGACCAAAAATGATATTAAATCTCGTTAATTTACCCGTTTTCTTGCTATTCAAGATTTTGCAGATGCCATAAATGCATAAGCATTCGCAATCTAATAATAATTTATCATTCAGTTCGTAAACACTATCCTTTAATTAAAACATACAATTACTTTTATGAAACTGTATTAAAAATTGTCGTCATTAATTGCAAGATACAGGAACTAAATAAATATTTATTTATTTCTTTAACAATTTTAATGAGTGGACTGTGATATAGTAATGTAATATTTTCAGATTGTTTAGACGGTTCGTTATTAACAATGCACTCATACCAGCATTGTTTAATCCAAAAATTTTCTGTCACTTTCAGGCATGGTTTAGATGATCGATTCTGCTTATATCTTTCTAACTAATTCTCCAACAGAAGACAATACGTAAAATAAATTAAGTATAATCCGACAACGATTAATAATCTAATTGCGATCTGTTAGCATGGACAAACGTTGCGGAGGATCCATCACTCAAAAGCTCATGCGTCAATACTGCGGGCAGCGCATACATCACGAGAACAATATTACATATTAAAATTCCACAACCGCAAACAATTTTCGACCGTATCTCGTAATCGTTGATACCCCTGCAAATTCTTACCAACAAGGAGAAAATCGCAATCGTGGAATCATTGATTTCGATCAAACTATTTCCGACGGATCCACAGCAAAAATTAGTCGACCCATGTTTTGCCGTTTTCCACAGTACTCATTATTTATGAAGATATTTTACATTTAATTTTTGCTAAATTTTGCTTGACTAATCTGCGAACTCTATAACAAAAATTCGTAGATCAAAGGTAAAACAATAAAACATCCAAAATTATTTGGAAACGAAAGAAATATCCACATAGCCCCTACGTCTTACAAATAATACACACAATTTTTATTTTTAAATACGTAGATCGAATGCAAAACGTTAGAAGCTTTCGCTGCTGTATAATGTTCAACTCGTCCGTATTATTAGGAAAAGAAACAGATGTCTGCCTAAACTACGTCTGTGACCTGTAATGAATTCACGCAACCTTAATTTCACAAACAACTTCGCAATCTAATTACGAGTATCGGCGAAAAACCACAAAAATATGGATCGGCTGTATTTTCGCTCTGGATCCGTCGGAAAATGGTTTCGCCAAAATCGATGACCCGATGCGACTGCGACCTCACCTTGGAAGTACGCGAGCTTCAATTATGCGTGTTCGACCGCGAACACGCGTTCTGCTTTTTTTCCCCGCAACAGGAGTAAATCACCTTTTTGCGAAACGCGTGTTGCGCAGCAGGCGCACCGAACGCTCTCAAAATAACGTTTCGCCGTCACAGAGGTTTTGCAAGATAAATCCTGAGTAAAACAACAACCGCAAAAGAGAGATTGCCGCATTCGATCGCGCTTCAATGAATCTTTATACTTAACGATGCCGCGGCGTTCGGCGCTCCCAAAGAGAAGCAATCTCGACTCGTTTGTACGGCTAAACGGTCTACATTCGGCGAAAGATAACGCGCGATCTGAGAAATTACGCCGGTTCTCGGAGCTCGATTTTTCAACAATGTTGCTTTCGCTATCCTAAACTCTGCAGCCCACATTATTGGCTTCTCTACAACTTTAAACTTTCAATTTGTAATTTAAAGTTATAGGTCTGTGCAACTTCCGCGTGGAAATAGTTCACTGCGCGTCGGCATGCCGCGTTATCGTATCGAGTTTCTAATGATGCGTATCAAAATTGGTTCAGACACATAAATTCGACGAAATTAGACGGTATATAAGGTGATCGAGTTGTTGCAGTTTCCATAGCGCGGCTACCGCAATAATGCACTTAAATGTTGATAAATATCCTTAAAATAATTTTCTATCGTAATAATAATGACAATAATAATAATAACAGTAATAATAATACATATAATAATAATAATAATAATAGTAAAACATCTATTTTATATAGTCATCGTTAAAACGAGAAAGAAGAAAACCATAGTATAGATGGAACATTATTTATGTTGTTTACTAACTAAGATAATGAGCATGAATTTTGCGTGGATGCGCGTAACGCATCGCGTTTTAATAACGTTGTTATTATATCGATAAATGTACATTATTAAGTTTCATTAATTTGATACTCATGGATGATGTTTCGAACAGCGAGAAACTAAAACTTTCATGAATGCAAGATTTTACATTCACGGTTTGCAGTATACGTTAAAAAGTTGATTAATACCAGCTAAAGTTTTTAGAGAAAAAAGACACAAAACATTTCTCTATTTGTACGTTTTTTTTTCGTAATTCAACAAGTAATTTTAATATATAAGTTCAATTTAATATATTTAATATAATTTACTATATAATTTAATAAATAATTAATTTACGTTCTATATGTAAATTACATTTAAAAGTTTGTAAAATTATCTGCCAACCATGTATTTACTTTACATAGGATTACAAAATTAATTACGTATATTTTCACCATTTTTAACAGTTTAATATTCACATGATTCGATTCAACATCGCAATAGTTTAGTTAGCACATCCAAGCTGATATATGTATACACATATGTACGCCTCGTTAACAAATTCCCAAGTGATTACTCAATCTCTTTGCCACTCACTGCATCATATTTTTACTGTATCGCGACAGTAGGCAAAAATTTGCATCGCAGGCGCAGTAAATAAAGCTCTGGATAAACAACGACTAACGTCAAAAAAAAAGAACACATAATCCTTTGCAATATTCCCAGTCCACGAAGAAGAAGCAAATAAAAAGAGCTGAAGTATTCACAGTTTACAGACGAAAAGAAAATAAAAGTCTTCGCATTTTTACGATTATGGCTTCGCCATTTCTCTACGGTCATATGTACTAACTTCACATAAAATCTCGAGCATCCGTCGACGTTTCTTTTTCCGAAAGAATTCTCGTTCATCGATCATCGAAGAAACGATCAAATGTTATTGTGCGGTAGTGTATTAGTAATGGATCATCGATACCGTGTCGTAACAATATATCGCTGTCGAGGGGGTTCGATGTAACGAGTTCGAATTCTTGCAATTCTCTTGCATTTATTTCATCGAATTAAGGCCATTTAAAAAAAATTCTTTGAAAATAACTGATAGAATTACAATGTACAAGAGTGTCATTACATTACATTACATCAATAATTTTGACTTTTACCATAGCTTTTAGGTTATGATAATGAAACTTTTGCTTCTTTAAACTTATTTGAATCTTCATCGATCGCAGTAACAACTATATCCTTGTCTTTTCTTGATATTTAATTAATAAAATGTATAAATATTCGCAAGATATATTCTACCTTCAGAGAAGAAACTACGGAGAAATTTAAAACATAATTTTCGAGAAACATAATCGAGAGTATGTTTGAGTAAGTATGTGAGAAACCCAAAAGATGATGAAGTGTATTTATTTTTTGGAATATGCGCCACTGAAAGAATTTAAATTTCACTATACTTTATACATTATTTGATGACTCGATAAATATTACTTTTGGGCGAAGAAGTGAAAAAGCATTATTTTTTGTTATTCTAACCAATTGGGATTTTTACAAAAATTGTTCCTTAGTAAGCCAGAGTCAGTCCAGCATCTCGAATCAATTGAAGCCATTCGATCCAATCAGAAAAAGTTATACCGTCTTAAAACGTATCCGGGGACTGTTAAACCCGCTGTGAATACTATAGTTTCTCTCCGATCAGTTTCGAGAATGGCAAGCATCGGCAAGAAAGTTGTTCTCTTCGTTTCCGTTGCATGTACAACGCGCGGTCGACGGTTCTCTTTTGCGAACCACGAACGTCCGCAAATGATTCCCGAATCTGCGCGTGACGTCTTCCCCAATCACCGACCCGACTGTCAAGGGGTGAATTCTGGAGACCCGGTTTAACCGCTCGATGCACCCCAATATTTCAAACCGACCCGGAATTTGTGTGTGACAACTGAGTTATGGCTATCCCAGGGATCTTCGCAGGCTCCATCGTTGAACGGCGATGTAACACCGCGAATCTCTGTTCCGAGGTATATACCTGTTCCGTGCTGTCGCGTTTACGGCACGTGTATACATACCGGAAAAATTATTTATAGCTGCGGAAAAACGAGCCGTTTTTACCGTCGCGATAGCCTCCTCGTACTGTGCGACCATACAAAGGCGCGTTGATTTTATCCGAGCTACTGGTCCCACGGCGAACGGTCACCGTTTTCGCTGTTTTTCCTGTCCCGCGACCCACGTGAAAACTCGTTAATATTTCCGACGGCCGTGGAACGAAACTTCGCGATTTCAGGATTCTGTTTTTTTAATCACGCCACGGCATACGGAATAGCGAGAATTTCGAGAAAGCAGTAGATTAACCCCTTGCACTGCGACTCTTTTCGTGCCGCGTTTGATTAGCACTTATTTGTTCTTAATATTTTTCGTAATAGGACCAAACAATTTTGGCTTCTTCTGTTATTTTTATTTACTTTCATTTATAAACTTTGAGAACAGAAGAATTAATTTCGATTTCGATTTAAGAGAAATTAATAATATTAATATTTGGTAGATCTTGCATAAAATCTTTGTCACGAGTCTGACTCGTTATTATAGTGCAAGGGGTTAAACGAGACGCACGCCGAAAGCTTTCGGTTCAAAGGGCCCAAGCAAGGACACGTATTTGTGGAACGCCTCGAAGGCTCGAGGGAATTTGAGCTATTGCTCGCCGATTTGTTTACGAATCGCAACGCCCCCGAATTCGATCTCGAGATGAAAGACGCTTTTACCGGGGCGGAGGTTTTTCTGGAACGTCCATTAGACACAACTATGTTGCGTCAGTTCCAGGGAAGATACACGCTAATGAATTCCCAAGGTCGCCACCAAGATCTCTGGATTGATGAACTTGTTTGGACGATCGTTTTATTTTTACTGAACAGTTTGGTAATGCGCGGACCATCTTCCTGGGCGAGCTCTTTTTTCACTCGTTCGCGAAGGTCACGTTTGCTTTATTCATATTTCTCACATTTATACACGTTCCTACATGAATATAGGAATTTTATACAAGAATTTAGGAATTTTATATAAGAAGCAATCGTAATGTAAATGCAGATTATTAATTATTGTCAGCTGTTGAAATCTTTTTGGAAAGTGTGTAAAATTATTGCAATAATATTGTATATACTCGATTTTCTCTATATTTAATTTGAATACAAAACTTTCAGCAAGTACAGTGGTACAGTAAAGTTTTCGTACACCTTTTAAAACTTAATAACGGTTTTAAAATTGAACACTTTAAATTTTTTAGATATTGACAGAAATTTTTTAGATATTAGCTTTTTTAAATATTGTTATTACTTGGAAAGACAAAATAAAAAACTCGTTTTTTAATTTTGTTATTTGACTCTATAACTAAAATTTAAAAAATACCTTTCATAAATCTCGGAAAATAATGTGCGTCCCGAAAATTTTATCAAAATCTACGTTGACGATGTTATGAGTTACAACAAATTAAAAATGTAAAAACCACAGTATTGTCGCGATTTAGACCAAAAATTGTAAAAAAATCTTAACATACAATTTAGTATAACATAATAACACACAATTAGAGAATAAGTAAAAAATTAAAAATATTATTTACGCTAATTCTATACTATAACGATCGCCATAATGACTACGATAGTCATTTAAAGTGCAACGTTTACTATACTCTTTCAAGTTGCCGAAAACAAAAGACTCCAGGAAAAACATATTTCACGTTCAACGTCTACCCGTAGTCTCTTAGTTAAACAATCGAATTAATGATTAAGAACTTACCGCGATGTACTATGTGCAAAGAGTATATACATGTTCATCGAGAGCGGTACCGTGTCTACCGTAGAAGCTGAAACTTGCACGTATTACTAAACTTTTCGGTAATTCAACAATGGAAAAGACTTTGGCTGGAGAATGAATTACCACCGACAAAAGTGTATTCAATTACCCGCGAAATAATACCTTTACCTATATTTACTTAACGGTGATACCGACTCGACAATAACTTCGTAACAGTGTCCGACATGAGACTGTAACGTACTTTAATTTGCTTGTCCTTAAGTCTAAAGTAGTTAGAAAACAATCAAGGATTTAATTAGCAGTGTGTATGCTCCGTCAACTTGTTCGCCAGCTAAATATTTACAGTGATGTCCAAGCATATTAAAAGTCAGAAACACGGAATTCTCCTTTATCTTCAAAGTTTCAGAAATTAGTGGAATCCACTTACATCTTTAAACCTCTTAATAGTTTTAGGAGCCGGTAGGAAGCCTGTACCAAGCACGGTGGTCCAGCCAGCAAGTGACACTTGAAATTAAATAATTCCTGCGCCGAAGTTATACATTATTAGCAATATTTTGCTTCATACTAATTTCTGAGGCACAATTAACTCTGCTCTGCTCTTTCGATGTATTCACATGTTCATGGTTAGGTACCATTAGGAATATATAATGTTTTCCCACAATTAACCGTTCGGCCGAGATAAAAATGCACACGTGTACCGTAAAAGTCACAGAGATCTATACGCAACCGAATAAAGAGCATAAGAGTAGCGATTCGGAAGAAGGAGAAAAGTTCGCGAACGGATTGAGAGGATTTAAAGCGAGAGTAGCTCTTCGAGTTTGCTCTTGAAAGTAAAACCGATCGATGGATACACGCTCGAAAGGCACCGCAAGAATTCTTAGTTTCCGATAGACTTCGTTTCCATACTCGAGAGTATTAATTGCTCGTCGGTATCCATCCACGGACGAACACGGGCACGAGAGCCGCTGTCGAAGATTATTCTCGCGCAGATACGCGGCGTAACATTTCAAGTCTTGGGGTACCATCCCCGAGAAACCCAGCTATCCGCGTAATTCTATGCACCGCGTTGCGATATTGCAGACAAGAGTTACCCATATTTCACTCGGATAATAAGATTTATTGCTCTGTTGGAAGTATGTGTGTATCTAATAACTAGACTGCGGATGTTCATGCAAATATAAAGTTTCATGGGCTATTTCGCGAGAACTCGAATAGAAAAAATATTATCTTAGCCATGAGATTATCCATGAGATTTTGAATGAGATGGGCACCTCGTTGGAATATTTTCAACATTTTTTTCGGGTTCAATGAAATAAAATGAAACACTTTTGAGTAAAACTTTTATCGAATGTTTTCATTCCACTCGATTGATTCGTTTTTGCCATTAGCAAAATTATTTTTTACCTCCAGAAATATTTTATATGCCGGAGCTCTTTGTGTTATGATACTTCATTGATTTGAATGCCCTTTTAATTTCTATACAAAGACTCAATATAATAATAAAAGTAATAATAATTGGATAATAATAAAAATGAAAGCTGATTACAATGCGCATAACCTTATTTCTTATAAGATTATACTGTTGTGTTACATCTGGTGCAGAGTAATCGATTAGCCAATCAAATCTCTGTTGTAATAGTATACATGGGAAACGTTACCATCAATGATAGCAACAAATTAAATGACAAAACTCGTCGTATATAAAGATAAAAGTAATACTGAAATTAATTAGGCACTAATTCAAGTTTCATCCTCAACTATTGAGAAAACTTAAATTTTTTAATAATTTATACAGGCTTTTACATACACTTAATTATTATTTTAAAAATATCTTTAACACTAACCGTATTATTGCCAGTTAAATGACCGATTCGACAATTTTTATTCTACAATTATTAAAATTATAATCCACCGGAAACCATTCAATAAATTTTTTCATCCAAACATATATTAATATAAGAATTGAGAAAAATCTAAACAAATTCAATACTGCAATTTGTATAAAATATAAATATAAATTTGTATTTATATTTTATATCATATTTGATTAATTAAATTCAGCACGTATTAACCACTTGCCGTACTTTGACGAGTCTGACTCGTGATTATAATTTCTAACAATAAACTGTTAAGTATGAATGTTATTTCGTCTTTTTAAGTCGAAATAAAATTCTGTCTTTTTGCCACTAATATTTAAGCGCTGAAGTAACTGCAAGCACACTATAAATATTAATTTTATTTCTCCTCTCAGAAATTATTCCAATCGAAAATTATTTAATCATTGTAACTGCGAAGATAAAAGTACTGCAAGGGGTTAAGTTTAACCATTCGTATGTGGCATTACCTCAATTAATTACCAACTGAATTATTATAAGGTGATGACCATTTGAGCAAGATTACTGAAGATTAGAAGCTAGCTTGCAATAACAAGAATTATCAAGATCGACGAAGAGAATGACAATGTCATAGTACATTGAACCGGATGCTACCCCTAGGGCACAAATGCTAGCTGTATAAAAGCATGGAAAAGGGACTGAAGGACGGAAATATGATGAGACGAGATAACCAATGAAGGAATCGAAAGGAAGAGAAAATGAGAGAAAGTGACAAAGTCATAAAGAGAGAGAGAGATAGTGGAGGGGTTGGTGAGGGTCTGGTTGGTAAATATAGTTCGAGGACAGTCGACTGGCTCGAGACCTTGGAAGAAAACATTAGAGATAGAAGATATTGCGGAAGAAGTTAGGGGAAGTCACGAAATGGAAAAATCTGAAAGGATGAGGAGAAAATATAATGTGAGTTACGGAAGGTCTACAAATGTGAATCGAAATTTAGCAGTTTTGAAGCTAAAATACCGAATTTGTATAATAGACATCGATGTTTTATTGTTCATTATAAATAGATTGCGAAAAGATGAGTAGAGACATAATTTAAAACAATGAAGATGGTAAAAGAAACTGAGAATGTGATGTATTAGACCTTTGCAGTCGACGCCATTTTAATTCAAAATCCAAAATAGCTTTTTCAACCTATAAGATTTCTATTATGTATATTTTATACATATATATATTTTTTAATTGATTAATTATAATACATACACGCAATGAAATTGATTTTTACATTTTCAACAGTTTTTTAAACATAAACTTGTAATGTTAAAATTATCTTAAAACGAACTGTAACAATTTTTAATGGCGCCTTAGAGTCATCACTAATGTAACTAACTTGTAATCGGTTCTTATGTTTTGCAACTGGTACAAACAATTATTTTGCGTAACGATTCGCAGTCTAATTATGGAAACGTTCATTCTTGTACCATTGCATCATTGATTTTTCTATCATTGTATTCAGTTAAAGAGTTCAAAATTACGTAGAACTACGTGTTCCGTCGCGAAAGTGTTGACTGTAAAATCAAATAGTGCAATTCCCTGTCGAAATTCGACGAAACAACCAGCCTTTGTCGAATGCAGATTCGCCGCCTCACGGAACTAAATTTCTATTCAATTCCGCATGAATCTCAGCCAGTCCTACCTGTCCATAAATAGGTGCACGCGTGGCGCACCAACACATATGATCAACACCCGAAGCGTACTTCACCTGGTACCAAGTGCACGATGCGGCATGGTCCTGGATTCGTTTAGATAGCGAGATTTACTACCATCCGACACCTGAACTTCCGCGCATCCAGCTGTCTCGACATCCCCCGGTTAGACTACTCGTGTACCCTCCAACCCTTTCGAGCATTCGTTCGTTCCCCTAACCGCGCTACCCGATCACCGATCACCCAGGACACGAAAACCCTTTCACGTGTTCCTTTCTTACCTCGGTCATCCGGGCCGCCGCTGGATTTACAACCCGGCCGCTGAAGTCTGCGTAGACCGCAACTGTTTGAAATACTGCGACGAGAAACAGCGACTTTGACAATTTTGTTTACCATTGAATTATTCAGACTCTATTCCGCGCTATGAGACAGTGCACGGGGGCCATTTAAATGGGAACCGGTTACATGTCGCCGTTATTTATGATCCTGTGGCACGAGTCCTCGAGTTGTACTATTCAGTTTAGTTACAAGTAATATCTATGCATGCGAGATGTTCTCTTGTACGAGATGTGTTCTTTATTCGAAACTCACCCCTAAATAACACCCCATGTAAATTATGTAAATAAAAGATAGTACATGGCTAATAACATTGAAAAATTGTTGAAAGTTTACATAGGAATGTTAACATATTGTCTGTTAACGCGTTATCTGTTTGTTGGATAGGCGAAGATGAATAATGGTTTGTTGATAGATTGTTCAATAACCGTGAGAATTTGTAATCTGTAAATAATAGATGGTATCTATCAACGTTTTGTAAATTTATTATTTAAGAGAACATATTTTGGCACTCAGTAATGTAAAATAATTTGTACTCAATGTTCTTTTTGGTTTCCTTGAAGTCCTGCTGTATTTTGTAATTTTCGTAAACGGATGCTTTTTAAGGCGTTTTCCTTTTTAGATTGCAACTAATTTCTTGGTATTCACAGTTATGCGCATAAGTTATGGATTCTAATTAAATAAAAATGTGGAAACATTAGACAAACTACGGTACTTCCGACTTGCTGAAATGATTCAAGGAAAAGTACATATTTACTTTATATCTCTTCTAAAAAATGAAATTAGAAGATATTTATTTCACATAAAGATCTGTAGTGTAGTTATACCTTTCGAATCGAACGGACAACTGTCACACCAATTGTAGATTGCGGTGCATTAGAACGTGGAATTGGCGGGATTCCAAATCGTGTTAACCCTTTTATTCCGTAATCGTCGAACCG
Organism: Augochlora pura; assembly: GCF_028453695.1. Classification (NCBI taxonomy): domain Eukaryota; kingdom Metazoa; phylum Arthropoda; class Insecta; order Hymenoptera; family Halictidae; genus Augochlora; species Augochlora pura. The sequence continues at coordinate 16,993,904 of NC_135774.1, read as the reverse complement.
GCTATTCGAACATAATTACACCTACGTCTGTTACGAACTGCTTGTTATTATTAGATTAAATAAACCGGATTTGCATGAATTATGATTATTCTGTGATTGATCGTCGTGCACCGCGTATTTTAGTTTCCACCGCGTGTAGAAATCAAAGGAATTTGCGGCGCTTGATAAGGTTGATCGATCAAATGAGAATTACCCGCGGAACAATTTTTCTTCCGGTTAGTACGTTCGTCATAACTGCGCGTAAGAAAGATGATCGATGGAAGAACGAATCTAATCTTAATGGAACGATGCTCGTAACGAGGGATAAAAACCGCCTCGCGTAGGGGGGGGGGGGGGCACATTCTAATTTCACGCGATCCCCCATCTTATCGGACACCCGGAACATTTATGAAACGTTGAATTCAGCCGAGATATATTCGTCCCGGTGAATAGACACTACATTCCGATCCGTATCGTTCGTAATTTTTCGTGGACGTATCTCGCGCATCTTTCGTAATTTATGTCTGAAGCGTTTCTCTGGCTAATACGAATTACCGATTAAATCATTTTAATCGCTATTGTTCCCGTTATTACTTCCAATTTAGCGCCATTAAATTGGAAGAACCGTCCGGGGGGAAGTAACAAAACGTTTCAGTTATCATGGCGCCTTTAGCTGTGTAATGAAGCAGCTCCCTTTATTATGGAGCACCAAGTTAATCGATCGTTTTGGTAAGCCACAATAATTGTGCAGGAAATTGATAATAGTAATATATCATTTGTTCTATCGTCGATCAGCCGCGGTCAATTAATTTCGTGATTTGGCTAACGCGTAAATGGGAGTACACTGCTAGGCAAAAGTTCCCGTTCTAGGTATTCTATACCTGGAATACTCAAGTATAAAATATTTATACCTGGAATACTCAAGTATATAATATTTTTACCTGGAATACTCAAGTATATAATATTTACCTAAGAGTAATATTTACTCAATTATATAAGATTTACCTAAATTGATTGACTGTGGCTATTAAGCAACCTTATTGTTCGGATGACATCGGATATTTAACATTCGGTAAATTATCATATCGCTATTATCATATGTGCCTCTATCTAATTTATTGTCATTCGTTTGCACAAACGAACACTGCTATCAATGCAATGCGGTTTTTAACATAGTGATTTGCAGAGAGCTTCTATAATTACAATATTCTAGTTAAAACTATTTGAAACCACATTAATCAAAAATTTCCATAATTAAGATAATAGTGTATAATAGATAACAATAGATAATACTAATCAATAGACTCCAGATATTTATGCAAAATAAAAATTGGCAACGATACAATAATGTTAACGAATTATCTTCAATTTTTTTACTATTTTGCATTTGATCTACCCATTTTTATTGTAACTGCAGAAAATCTGCAGACTTACGATCAAACTATCTGTAACTACATTCGTTACAAATACTGCATCGATTGCACAAGATTATAATGGCTGGCGGCTTATTATGAAAATATGTAAAAATATATGATAAGAAATATAACAATCTTAATGATTTCAAACGATTTGTCAGAAGTTCAAAGATTCAATTGACAATAACAATGATAAACTATGAATTGCGTAGACTCTCTTACAGACACTTCATAAGTGGCGAACCTTCTGAACCTTCCTGACCCTTGAATTGGTAGTCTAGTGTGACAAAGGGACATGGTAGACTTAAAATTGATCAGTTGTTTACATAACAACGTAATCCTACCGTGCCAAGAATTCTCGGGATGTAGGCGCTCGGAACGACAACAAGAAAAAATGCTCTCTAACATAAAGGCATCGCGACATCCCTTTGATATTCTAGAGTCCCCCGAGACATACAAGGCATTTTTTACTTTTATGACGGATAGACTTCAATCAGATTACCCTTTTGCATACTGTTATTCACTGCTTCTATGCATTTTTCTCGGAGACGTTCATAGCTCGCGTAGCCCGCGTCTTTTTCCTTATAACCTTCGTATGCATTCGTACTTGCATTATTAATGCGTTCGCTAACAGTATAATATATAGAATAAATAACTAATGGTAACCGTTTAAATAGTTTTTTTCAATTCCAATGATGTAAAAAAATATTTTATATGCTGTCCAGTGTAAACAAATTCCTTACTTAAAATATAGATTTAAATAAGATGTAGAATATAATATTGAAATATAAAATACATTATTAAATTATAAATCTCAAATATAAAATACAGTATTAAAATATAAATTTGAAATATAAAATATAGTAATAAAATATAAATCTGAAATATAAAATACAAAATTAAAAATTAAAAATATTTATAGTGATTAACAGAATTATTACAACAAAACTAATGTTGCTAGAGTGATATTTCTAGGTCGCAATTTAGCGCAGCTAGACTATTATTTAATCATCAATTTGCTTAATTAATTACACTTTGTTGATTAAAGTTATATGAGTTGTATTTTAATTTCATAAAGAATAACAGACGCTAGGATGAATAAAGGACAAGGATGAATAATAAACGTTAAGAATAGCCATAAAATTGTTATTACATCTTTTTATAGCGCTCTGTATACATTGGAATAGTTTATAAAGAAAAGAAGCGTTCGCTTAATTTGAAATTGTATAAACATCCGCAATTTAGCAATAATAATGGAAGTAAACCCCCGGAAGTCGGATGTGCGGATGGTTCGCGATACTGTTTGACTAACTTGTTCAATTGTTGCTCATGCAAATATTCTCCATTATCCGTGGATATAATCTACTTAATCCTATGAACACGAGTTATGAAAGAGTGGCAACGAAAAAAGGCAAAAAAATTGTATGGTACGCGCGATATTGAGTGAAAAATATTTTGTTGTTGTCCGAAATACCTCTTTTTACACCTGGAAAGACTGACACAAAGGCGAGAGTTTTAAATTGAAATTGTTATTGGATTTCTATGTTTGACCGGGCACTCGTAGTTTCGATTAGAATTACACCGATCTCTATGTTCACTTCAAACTTTATTTCAGTGAAGCATCTTCGTGAGATGAAATTTTTTCTTAAAGGAGGGTAGCAAAGACTCTGAGAGCTTTACTTCTGTGCAACGGACATTTCTGACAATCGCGATTTTCCGAAGAACTTGAAAATTTGGACAAACGAATGATTAAATTCTGAATTTTTATGCATTTTCATTAAATACAAGCGCAAGGAATGGAATAAAATGAAGGGATGAAATTTCGTGATGCTCTTATTTCGGTCCTTATAATTTACAGCATGGGAATTTCCTTGTAGAAATTACAACCTCCTGCTACATTTAATATCTGTACTAATTTTACGTTGAAGCTGGATTTACACCGCTTTGTACGTCAAATAAACTCGCGGAGTGAAGTATGTAATTGCAAAGCAGATGAGACGAATAAAAAATTAGAACGCAATTTCGAAACGTTCTGTAAAGTTTCAATTTGATAGCAATATTTTACCCATTCGGCGAGATCAACTTTCCGCTCGTCCCGAGATTTAATGCTGTTCGTAATCAAATTAAAATAACTTGTTTAATGTAGGGGAGTACAGTTGTTGGAATGATGCTTCCGGTGGAGTTCGAATGGGATGCGAAACTTTTTTTATACCGGCGGTTTACGCTGTACAGTATTTTAATCTTATGGCGGCAACATCTGCGAACAATCTACCCTCTGTGCAGTTCAGGGATTAAAGAACAATAAGTTTTAATTTATCGGAAGCGACAGCTTAACGTTTATAACATGTGCCACAGAAATTAAGCTTACCTAAGCGCTGCGAACAGACACCCAATAAATCTTTTTCTGGTCGATACCAAAAGTGTCCGCTCAAAGAATACCTTCGGCATTGATTGTTTAATAATCATATTATCGATTTTATGCATTTATGACAAAAATGGGTAAACAAGATCAAAGACAATAAATATATTTAAAAAACCCAAGGACCGCTTAAATGAAGAACTGATAAATTAATTTATGAACTAGCTTAGATAATTAAAGAAAGGAAGAAAATTCGAAGGAAGAAAATTGGCGAATTTTATTTTGCATAAAAATTCGCAATTTACTAAGAAACATAATAAATGTAACCAAGTGGAAGATCATGAAATAAATAGAATTAGAGCAGTAATAATAAGAGTAAACTGAACCAAATTCTGACATTATTTAATTTAACTCGCAAAGGTATGGACATGAAAAAGCATTTAATGGATTGTAATAAAAATTGTAACTTATACTAAGATAATTATAGTTTATATTATATTATGGTGTAATTTATATTCATTAATAGCTGAATTGCGGTCTTTACTGACTGAAAAATTAGTTAATTACGCTTAGCATCGTTTACGATTGTATTTATCAATTTATCTCAGCATATTGTTCAAAGTACCCTTTTTAGATATGTTCGTTGTAAATTTGAATTAGTTGCCAGAAACTTGATATTCAAATAACAAGTTTCAATCTTTGAGTTCAACTAGACCGCCTTTACATTTTTTATTAGACAGTTCCTGACATTATAAAAACCATTTCATAGAAAACGATTAAATAAATTTATGAAGCAACACACATCACTCATTCTTCGGACTCGGAAGGTTTAGTATTTGTGTAGCTTTCATCTAAAAGTTACGACGTACTAAAAGAGTCAAATTACTTTTTAATTTACTAGTTTAATTTTGTAAAAAATAGTAACACTGTAATTTAAATATAATTTAATTATTTGATAATATACATTTAAAAAATATATATGTAATATTAAACATTATTATTATTAAATATAATTAAATATAATTTAAATTGTAGTGTCCGAAACCGGTGTAAGTGTTTGGAAACCTAGCTGCTTTCAGGATGACAAAGAACTTGAAGAAACACGTCTTGATGTGACACGTCTCTTTCTATTGCATGCTCCCGAGTTATCTATTATTTGACGGTCGAGCCTATTCGGTTTAATGCCCTTCCATTTGTCAGCCTTTGGCCCTGCTGCCTTTCCAGCGCGGGGCGGGTTCGTCGGAAAAGACCTTGGTCAGAATATTTTTTAACTGGCGCGATTGAGGCGATACGTTTAAAAGCTATCGATCAAGAATGATATATTTATTTCCACTCGTGGACGGGAAATCCGAGAGGTGTAATGAATCGGTGACATTTTAGACATGTCCATTTTTCCGTGCCACGGGTTACGAATCGGTCGATCCCGATCGTTAAATACAAACGTTCATCAAAAGAATTCGGTATGGACGGTCTTCGACCACAATTCGTTGGCGTAGACGATACAGGCTTAGTATATTTAGATTACATGCCGTATATTTAGATCAATTCGATGAGAATTACACAGCGAAATCGTCGAGTGAATGAACTATTAACAGCGATCGTTTCCCTCCCGATCGTGTGTGTCTTCGAACCAACATTACCCAGATCACACGTTTTAATAGCTGTTATCAATTTCCAAACGAACAGTGCTATTTCAGTCGGCTTCATTTAATTCGGGATAATTATCTACCGCTTGAAATATGAAACAATACGGGCAGCATTTAACGGAAAACAGAAACGGAATGCAGCTGTCATGGAAGAAACAAAGCGTTGTGAAACGAAAAAATTTCATCAGGAATCGCGTTTGTGTTTTTTTGTGCAATATTTACAAGATCGTGAAAATCTCTGTAGAACTGTTAGAAAGTTTCTTCGGATCTCGGAAGAAATATTTTCTGCGTTTGTTCAATCATTTTCCATACCGTAAGATGTTTACGAAACGTGTTTTCAATGCAAAAGAAATTTTCATTAAAATGCCAGTAATTGCATTAGTAACTATTGTTTTAGCTCTATACGAAATAATTAATATGATTTTTAAATTGTATTGGAAAATCATAAAGCACACATCAGAATTTAAAAGTATGTTGAAGAATTGAGAAGTAGCGAAAAGAAATTACTCGATACTCCAACTGGGATTCTTTTACAATTCTGCGAAGTTTAGGGAATATTGGATTTTTTAAGTTCTCGAAGTTCGATCGTAAGAAACTATCAAAAGTAAACGTATCATGATTAATCGTAGTTAGACTGCAGATTTTATACATTTATTACGAAAACAAACGAGTCAAATATACGAAACTGTTTAGTATGATATTGGAGATACGTAGGAAGAATTAAAAAATACTGTAAAATTATGTGTAATGTATTGTAATTATTTGAAGCGGAAATATGTTTTATTTTAACTTATGCTTCTTACTATTAACGTCGATCTTTGTTTTATATGATTAAGAAAACGTAAGCTTGCTTTTCCCCTTTCTACACGTAACGTAATTCTATAAATTGAATCTTTTATTTTTCAAACCATTCTATTATTTCAGACAGGTGCAATTAAAAGTGTGTACTATTAAATGTATCATGAAACGATTAAAACGGAAATGCACAGCCCTCTACAAAAGTATTAGAACACTTTCAGAAAATATGAAAATCCGATATGAAATTATTATAATTTTCTAAATTTATGTCAAAGCTAATTATATCAAACTGTAACAAATACATACATATATTTTTCATTGTAATACAAGTAACGTTCATTTTATAATGCGTTTATTTTATAAAAGAAAATTAAATTTTCTTTTCGTAGATATATCCATTCCGTCCTTTAATTAGTTCTTGGACTAATTTCGGCAGCCATTTTATTAATTTTTCTAATGTTCTTTTGCTCTATGCATTTAGTACTGTGAGTATATTAGGTATATATTATTATATTAGCATAGTATATTAGGAATGCGTTCCATACCGAGCGAAAAATATAAAATGTACTTTGGAGAGCATAACTATCAAATTTTATTTATAAAATAACGAATTGCGTTCAAGAACAGAGACGAAGATCATCGAAGTATGCGAACTACTTATTGTTAGCTTCAACGAATTTATCGACCATTGATTGTTTCCTCTAAGCAACCACGATCCAAGTTTTCACTCGAGTGATTCAAACACGAGAATCCTTTTCTCTTCGATATTTTCTCACATCGTTCGCAATCCACTCATTTCAAACACTGACGATTATTACAGAAACGAACCTCAAACTGAAAGCAAATAGACACGCTTTTTCTCGTATCACGGAATATTCCTTTTTATGAGTGTTAACGACATCTGCCTCCGCAATGAACGAACACCGTTAACTTCGTTAAATTCTAATTTGTTAATGGTATGCGATACACTGTACGCATTTTTAGTATTTCTCATACGTTTTCCGTAATGGAAATTCACACGTTTCATTATTCATGATCGTTTGTGTTGTAATGTGAATTTTTTAAAAATATAACATTATAAATGAGATTTATTGGCTTAATGGATAACAAGTAATAAGTATTATCACAGGATCTTCTCTGTAATTATTTCTAAACCAAAAAAGTTTTCATCCCCCCCCCCCCCCGGATTAAGAACGTGTAGAAAAAGAAACGTTTTATATATAAATTGATGATCTCTATTACTCAATATACATTTACCTATATTTATTATTATATCTGTATTATTATAGTTATATTATACAGTTATTATATTTAGCTATATAACTAAATATAATGTTATGTATATAAACTTTTCTTTTTCTAAACATTTTTAATCCGGGGAGACATCTACCCTAAAATTAATTTCTTTAGAATGTTCACTTACGAAACAAACAATCTATCGATATAATGTGTGAAGATAAAATTAGTAATTCTAGAATCCTTTGTGCAATTATTTCGAAAGGAAAAACTAATAGAGGCGAAATGATTTTCTTTGAAATATTCAATTATAAATGAAACACATTTCGTCGATTTAGAATGTGAATAGAAAATTACTTTTTTCTTGTGAATATTTTGTACAATATCTCCGAGGAATCTGTAAGAAATTAACAATCGTAATGACGCGTTCTAATACCCAAGGATCAATTTCATGCTAATTTCAGTGTCTTGAGACGGGAACGTGCAGGCTTGTCAATAATATATATTTCCCATCGTCGAGATAATTTAACTGAAAACTCCGGATGTTAAACGTTATCGCGTCGGCGGGATTCACACGAAATTTAATCCCGACAAAATTGAATACGTTATTAAATACTTGTAACCGTGGTAGTTGCGCAGTTCGCGTTCATAAATTTCCTAATTACGGGAGCTGCGGCCGTAACTGTCAAAATTCGTAGCCCGTCGCACAGTGTCAATTTCCATTACAGGTTCGGGGATCCCGTATACGACTTTTCTCAAATGCAGTGATTTCCACCTATGGCCCCGCGGCTGCGAGAACCAAAGCAATTCGGCTGGCCGTATTTATTTCCATAGATTATCGAAAGGTCATGGAATATATCAGCAGTCCGTTATAGAAAATTCGACAATTAAACCTCGTACGATGAGTGCCAATTTTATCAAGGCCTGTTTTCGTGCTGTATCGTTTCCTTACGGAAATAATATAAAATATAATATTATTCCTTCTTTCGTCACTTAAATGTACATTCTTTTTTAAATTCGTAATAACAGCTTGCAATTTAGGCGATTAGGTTTCACGATGGTAATCGACTCCAGTGAGGTAATACAGCTGATCTTCAGAGTACAGCGAGTTAAATAAGAGCTTGTTACTCCAATAAATCTTTTTGCAAACGGGAAATAGTGTTAAATGTATACACGATAGTATGACGAAATTCCAGTAACACTGGAGTATCTTTAACGCGGCCACCGTCGTATACAAAGGTACCTCAGAAAATCAATCTGCTGCAACGAGTGTCCGAGAAGTATGGAGACAGAGAAGTTTGAGTGACTGAACTATGTCTAAAAAAAGCTCGATCATTTCGCCTTAACGCTAAACCTACCAAACATTAAAATCGACTGGTGCACATTACTCTATAAAAGTAGGAAAATCCAATTTATTTAGATTTTGTAAAGTTTTTATTATTGCAGCTGCTGGAATAATGTACTTTATTCGAACCATTTCCCACAAACGTGTCTTCGTAATTTTTATAATAGTAAAAACTGTGATAGGTTCAGTTTTAAATAATAATTTCAGAAGAACTTGTTACATTATATTAATCTAAATTATTCACTGTATTATGGATGAGGTTATTGCAGTTTTCGAACGATGCTTTATAAGATTCTTAACTATTAGTGTTCGGTATTAAACGAGCTATTATAAAACTCCCGGCAGTTAAAGTGACAAAAATTCAGCCGGGTAAACTGCAAATCCTTTCATAATGTACGAAATACGTTCAAGCTTATATGATAAGATCGTTACAGTTATCAATCGAAGTAGATCAAGTAGTACTCAACGCATTGTTCTAAATGAACTGAACCAGGAAAGTGCGATGCTTGTAACTCTATTCTCTCGGCAAAGCAATGATTTAATTGCACGGTACACGAGAGATGTCCACGTTTCGCAATTCGACGCGATCGAAAATTGCGATAAATGATCAGAATTTATCGACACATTTCCATAATATTTTCATAAACATATGACGTAAAAGTTTATGTCGGATAACTAGACCGAGGATTATCGTGTAAAATAAAATTCGCTGAACGTTGACACGAGTCGAGCTGAAGTAGAAAATCTTTTTGTTACAAACTGTAGTAAACCATTTTATTACAATTCGTAGTAAACGATTTTATCTAAAATGTAAAGGTTGTATCGAAAACAATATCAAACGATATATTAAACTCCATTTCTTATCTATTCGTGCATTCGTGGATGCAACTTTAAATGCATCAACTAAAATCGAAATCTTCTCTTTAAGAATTTTACAACCGTTTATGTATTACGATTATAGACAGTGGGTCGTAATGTATTTATGCCACCTGCAGAATTTTAAATTCAAGAAAGTGTATAAATTAACGAAGTCTGATAAAATTTTGATTTTATTTTTACAATGAATAATCTCCCATTCAGTGAAGATAACATTTTTTCGCCCAAACTTTTTTAATGCCGACGTATGAAAATGGAAATTTTCGTATTTTCCGATTGTTGAACCGCAGAGTTATGCAATTATGACGAAAATCACTGTACGAACGCTGTTACAATATTCTCATCACCGCGTTGAATTCATTCAGAGAAAAAATTAGTATTCATCGAATCTCTGTTTCTCTGAATTGATGCAAACAGTTTTTATGTTGCATAAAAATCAATAATCGAATTATTAGACCACTAATTTTATGCGCTTGTGAGAAAAATCATTGCGCAAATTATACGACACGGTGAAAACACTAGACAAGCGAGAAATTGATTTTTATCACAACTTTTTTAATCAATACAAACATTTTCATGTTGTACCAACATTAAATGTCAGTTCATAAATTCGTGCGGTTTTAATTTCGATTTAAGCCTCCTCGCATAATAATTGCCTAACAGTTACGTCTTACTGTACGACTGAATTCTTAAAGAAGTGATTCATTTTTTGACAGATAATGAGATGTCAAGTTAACCAGAACGAACATTCACGATTTAATCGTACAGTTAATTTTTGTTAACTTGACCCTCCATAAATTACAACAAATTATTCACTTTATTACTCATTCGGAACGAGCAACTCGACAATCCACTAACAGAAGAAAACCAAAGCTATCGAATAATAGCTGTTAATGAATTATTATGCCAGAAATTGCAATCGATGTTAAAACCGCACGAACTTAAGGGCCAAATTCCGATCCATTCCGGAATACATAAATCTGTAGAAGCTCGCAAGAATATTAGCAATCTCGAGTAGTTTCGTAAATATATTCTCGGCAGCGGATACAACACGTTTTCTGAAACATAGCTGATAAGCTGGAGAGCTTTCTCCCCGGTTCTTTTACGGTTAGTAGGGACGCGGGCAGCACTGTTTCTCCCAAAAGAAAAGAATAGCGAACACGAGGCTACAAGAATGAGATTCAATGAAACAAAAAGCTTGGCAACGAGCGATTCACAATTGCGACGAAGCATCCGCTGCGCCCTGGTGCCGACCCCGCTGCATTTTCGCGAATCATATTGTACCGTTCCCGTGTAATCGAGGATGACACAGCTTCGGAATTTACCAAAAGATTTTAGCGATCGAATAAACGGGACCCACGTACATAACACGTGCGTCTACCGCCGGTTCACATACATATTTGATTAATAATTCCGGATGCGCCACTATTTCGCGTTGCCGTTTCTATCAGCGTCCGCCGAAAATCCCGTTCGATCGTACACCGGAAACGCAACGAATATTCACCCGCGACGGAAACACTTCCGCGAAAAGTCCGGTTTTCTTCGGCAACGTTCGACCGTCTCGAATAGAGTTCCGCAACCCCATGGAATTTAATCGGTATCCGGCAACGCGGCGAGAGATTCTGGAGATGCCGATATGCAGCGGTATTAAACGAATCCCAACGGTGAGCAGTTTTATCGGAGTTAATTACCGGATCGGGGCGAATTTCCACTGCGAAACGCTCAGTTTCGTAAACAGGAATCCTATCGAGTCCTTTTTCGTCGAATTCCCCGCGCAATTGTCCTGCTTAATTCGCTCTGCAGCCAGAAACTATTGCGGACCAGCAAATGCATACGTTGCCGATTCCGCACTTCGAGACCGGCACGGAAAATTCGACGACAGTTTCGGTTTTAAAGGGGCTGGAGGCGCGCGCGATTTTTCATCGCATTGTCATGAAACACTGGTGAGAAATGCTGCTCATCTTTTAGACACATCGATTTCGTTGCACGATAATCGTTTGGTACATCGTCCAAGAGAATCATTCTCGACATAATAATGAAACTTCGTTAGCCTCCGCGTTTGCCTTCGATACATCCCTCAACTGTATCGAATGAAAATGGTATTTGACAAGCCACCGTCAGAATATTTGATGACAGTGGCGGTGACAGTTGCCACCGCAAATATTCGTGACACCGCGGCAGGACGAAAACGTCTCGCTATCATAAATTTGATTCGCGAGCGTAACCGATAACCAACGGTCGTTATAAAACCGGCACGGTACAAGGTGAGATAGAAAATCCGGTCATCACCGTCGCCGTTTTGACGGAAATGCGAGAGCATATTCGCGCAGCCTGCGCGCACCTTTTTCCCAAAGCGATGATCATACCCTTATATTATTCAATATACGGGGTTCGATGTTTTTTCTTTCCGGCGCTCGATCGAAACGGTATTCAAAATAAAAAAAAAACTCACCGAAATTGGAAGGAAAGCGGAGCAGGTCCGTACGAAACTATTCTCGCGTGTCGGAGCACCGTCGGAAATGTTGCACAAGAATCAAGGGTTGCACGATCGGAACGGGACGCGCGCTTCCACGATACTGGTTCCCGTCTCGCAGCACTCGCATCGCGATGCTTGAACGCAGAGCGCGTACTCGAGACGCCGACCTATCCTAGCCTATCGGGCAGCACGGCCCACGTTTCACGTTTCACCATCGACATCCAGTCGTATTCGGGGGTCGCACACGCGTGTTGCCCCAGAATCTTGCATTTCTCTGCCCTTTTGCACGCGTTGCTTAGCCCCTTTTAGGTCGAGATATCATCGACACCCCCAGGCAGCACTCCCGCTACAACGACCAGGGGTAAATGCAACCCCTGACACAAAGTATTGGAACACCTTTTAAAAAGCAATAACTTTTTAAGGGGGTATTCTCTAGTGCGAATTGCGTGAGTTTTTAGCTTTGTTAAAGAAATTTTCCTAAAAACAATTTTATTGTACCTTTCACAGTCAAATTGACAAGGTTTATTTGTACGTGTTTGAACGATATTTTAAAATTTTTTGGAATTAAAAAAGATTAAAATTAGTGGCACTGCGTCCTCTCAGATATGGTCGCTTTCGACACTTTACCAACCGGTATCCAATAAATCGGCTTTTTACCCCTATCGGTAGCCCACAGGCTACTTCACAGAATCGCGGTTGTCATGGCAACCAATAAATTTGTTATCTATTATTCAGCTAAAAGCGTTAAATTGTCCTACTGTAAGCTTCTATATTAATATCTAATTTTCTAAATATTCGATACCTTCCGCGATTAATAAACTGGAAATAGAAACTAAAATTTATTATTAAGTTACCGTATGCTCCAATATTTCCATCAAACTGCTTCCACATTTAAATGTTATTATCCTCAATTTTCTGAAAAATCTATTTCGTACCTTCCATAAATTGGTGGAATTGAAATGTGACATTAATATTTACGAATGGCACAGTGAAATATAAGAGAATAATGTTAGCATAAATTCTTTAATTTTTATGTAATTGAATAGAATTAAACTTCCTTTCAATAAGTTTAGGAAATCAAAAGAAAGTCAGAAGATATTCAAGATTTTTATTCTTGATAAAAAGTAAATATTGTTAAAATGATGTGTAGGGTATTTATGGAAATCTGTCCATTATTCGTTAAAATAAGTACCTCAAGATATCAGAACCTCTATATATCCTAATATTTTTATTCCTTTAACAATCCCAAATTCTCCTACACTAATTTCCTGCGCTGGCTATTAATAATAAAGGAGGTTAATTTCCTGCAGAATGAATTTAAACTTCAAATGTAACTCGAACGCAAAATTGCTTTCGTTTGCAAAAGATTATGATATCGTATGCGCGGGGTAGAAATAATTTAGCAATCTGTTTTTGCCTAATTACTATTATTAAACATTGTATATAATCGTGCGCGTACAAGTGCCTTCCTATTGTTAACAATAGTGCATACCGACAACGATATTCTATTTATATGCGTTTCTATTATATCAATTTCTGGACGAAGAATTTCCTACGATATGTGCAATTTAGTTAATCAAAGCAATCATCCGGAATGCAGAAGATTTCATATATAATTTGTACGCAGGGTGTTTCAAAAGTCATTCGCCATCTGTAAATTTAAGTGCTAAGGAAAAAGTTACTTTAAATAACCTGAGGAATCCAACATTTCCCAATTACGAATCATTTTTGGACACCTTGTATACATTTTGATGAACATAACATATACTTATTGTACATAAATATGCATATATATCAGCACTGTAGTTGATATCTGTATCTGTATGTATCTGTATATAGTTGATGACTGTAGTTGAATTCTATAAATAAAGATATAGATCGTTGATCTTTGCTAAACGGTTTGTATTGTTCACTCTGCCGCTTGCAAAGATAAAATTGTGTTGTAGAATAGTTTATGAAAATGTCAGACTCAAAGAGATCACGAACTTAATAAACTGGTATTAAAATAGCTTTTGAGTGTGAGAACCGAGGCTTAGTTGCTCATGCGTTTGCTCAATTTGAACAACAATAAAGTTAACACCTGGAGGCACAATATCGACGTGTTTGAATTATTAATGAAACACATATATAACAATTATAATCAACTGGGTCGCTACTCATAATGCTAATTAATTAATGAACTAATTAATCGATTATTTAATTTTAAATCTTCGTAGACTTAGTGCAAATAACAACATAAATGTCTATACTTTCATGACAAAATTATGATTAAACTGTAAATTTGTATGTAAAATAAAAATTATTTGCATCAATTACAAATAACAGAAACCAAGTAACAACATGTTTCTTTCTAAAATGATCTTAATAGATTGAAAATAATACATCGATGTTTTAAAGTGCTTTTAATTATTACGCTATTTTAAATTATAACTATCCAATTTTACCATAAATGCATATAATGCTTACTCATGATCGGTAGCGACTTCTAGTTGCAAACAGTCAGTCCCATAAGTATTCGTACCCTCATTGTTTTTGAGAGAAATTTGTTGAAATCAAGGGGCGCATGTAAGATTTTGCAATAAACTTTTTATTACCAATGAACACATGTACAAAGTTTATTTGTACCAAATTATAACAAAAATAATTAACTAATAACAAAAATATATTGATTTTACTCCTCATAGTACGTAATAACAGTCCACGAAGGTATTCGTACCAGTGTAAATTTTGTCAAAAAATCGCATATTAGAGTA